>NW_022878378.1:0-1019 GCF_010883055.1 Belonocnema kinseyi
AAATTTTTTATCCAAAATGACCGTCCCCATGTTCTAAGCCCCATTTTTACGGACGGATATCCGGATGAATATACAGACATTTTGCCGCTTTCCGTCGCCTTTGAGCAAAAAAAAATATAGACACCTCATCCTGTAAAAAAGGAAGCATCAGATCACATATTTATCCACCTCGGCTTCGCCTCGGCCAGAAATTACATGTGATCTGAGACATTTTGTATTTTGCCGGCCTAGTTATGTGGTATGATATTTCTGAGTACAAAAATATCAAGGTCATCTATAAAAAGATCTTTTAATGAACTTAAATAGTAATTTGGTGCAAAACTTAGGATTCTGCGATTGCTAAACAGACGTCCAAAGAAGCATTTTTCACGCAAGTGTCATAAAAACATATTTATATTTCGTCACATGCTGTTTTGTTGGCTTATTTATAATTGCAAACATATTATTGGCTATCATGTGAATTTTAATATACAACTGACTATAGTTCTTAGTAGTATGTTTCTCCTTAAATCTTTTCCGCCACACTTCTTATTTTCCTTTAAGGTACACATTATTTATCTGGGCTCCATGCGTAAATTGCATTGTCTATTGTCCGTATCTTTTATTGTTTAAAATAGACATCCAACTTCCAACTTTAAGCGAAACATATATTTTGTGATCAGAAAATCATGTCGAAAATAATGAGCCAATTCGTCGCCCGTTGCTGAGTTCAGTTATGGCTACAGTCCTATCCGACTTTGGTCATTCGAAGAGGAGTATGAGGGTAAACCTAAAACTAGTAATTTAATGAAAAAAAAAAATGTGCCAGCCTTTCCCAGTTTTCTCTTCCTTGAAAAAGACAGTTTTGTTTTCTTGAGTACATACATTAATTTGTTAGTCTTGATTTTTTTAAGTTTTCAAAAATTTAAGGTTATACTGTAAAAAATATTCATTGTAAAATGATTTGATGAAACAAATCAATCCTTTCTTCGACCGTTGATACTCAATTTAATTTCCACACAAAATGTCTACGTTTAGAA
>NW_022878379.1:0-2072 GCF_010883055.1 Belonocnema kinseyi
ATAACGTTCAAAGTTAAGTTTTTTGTTTAGTTTTGAATATTTGATTTCTAGTTAGGAATCTTAATTGAACAGTGAAATATTTCTAAATATTAGGCAACTGTTTTTTTTCTTCAGACATTTTCAAATTTGAGACTAAAACAATATTTTAAATTCTAATAAAAGCCTATTAATATGTATATATATTTATTTTGAAGTTTTTTTCAATTGAAAATGGGTTATAAAGTTTTAATCGCGAGCTTCCATTTGTTTAACTTCAAAAACTTTCCAATTGAAACATTTTAATTTTTAACGTTAAAATTTTTAAATTCTTCAATTTTAAACAATTTTCGAATCGTGTTGTGAAATCAATTATGCTTCACTTCTGAATCATTGGTGTCCACTGCAATTAAAAAAAGAATCACAATTTATACGCTTAAATATTAAAACTTAAACGGAAAATTCTGAAGTGAAAGATTTTCGAATGACATACTGAAAACTAAATGATATAATAGGAAAAAAAGCAATTTAAGAAATTAAAAAAAAACTGTTAAAATCAAACTTGGACCGGTCAAAAATTAATTCACTGCCATTTGTCTATTTTTCCCAGCCTCATAAAATTCCCGGTCAATCCCCTTTCTAGCACCAACCTGTTTCAAATAAAAACTAATAAGAATATTTTACTTATTTTTCACATTAGTATTTTGTAGCCTTTAAAATTGAATAGTTTTAGGTCAAACATGAAAAAGTAGAATAAAATTTTCTGTTTATAGCGTTTCTATTATATATCGAACTATTTAATACTATGAAATGTTTTTCAAGTTGTTTAAAAACTGTTTTCTAAATACTTTTTGTGTATAAAAAACATTTTTCTTCGATCTAATAACTATTTTGGAGTAGAAAGAAGTGAAAAGAAACACAATTATAAAATCTGATTTTTTGTTTATAATTTCGTGATAAAGGAAACAGCTATTAAACATTTTAAAAAAAGGTTTTTTTTTTGATTTTACGATGTTCCTTAAAGAGCTAATTGGAATTTCGAAAATATTTCAAGCCTTGATAGTTAAGACATTTTATATTTGTACTATTCAGTGTCTTGAATAATTAAAAATTTAAAGCTATCTAGATATGCAAGAATTTTACATTAAAAGTATTCGATAGTTTGAAAGTGAAACTTTTCAAATTATTTAGTTCCACGTTGAAAAGTTTAAAGTTACAGGATTAGAAATGAAAGTTTTTCAATACTTGAATCATTATTTCAGAACGAGTGAAATCGCATCACTTCAGAGAAATTTGAAAGAAGGGCGAATGAAAATCAAGAGTGCTTGACAGAACTGATGAAATGTTTTGTTTCAAAAACTCTTTAAAAGGGTGCTTTCTCAAGTGTTATTTCTTTTTTTAATAATTTGACATCTTCACAGATTATTTATTTTTCGCCTAGCACATGCTATAATTTTTCTTCAAAGAGAAATTGCGGATCTTGTAAAAAAAGTTTTTCCAAAAATTGTGCCCGTAATTATTGATTTTTCAAAAAACAGTTTACGGTACAAATTAACACATATCTAACAAAAATAAAATTTATTTAAAGAAGATTTTGAATCCATTTTTTGCAGGATTTTACAAAATTTGTGTAAACAATGGGAGTCACTTGAAAAGATATATTAAAGTTCTGAAAAAGGTTAAAAAATAATTTTAAAATATTTTTAAAAGTTTTAAAGAAAATTGAGTAATTCAATGATTTTGAAATTCATTTTTAACTTTTTTTTTTAATTAAATAATTTTAATGGAATGTTTAACAATGTTTCAAAACATTCACAAAGTTGTGAAAACAAAATCTTTAAGATTATGATGCAATTTTTGATCATTTCGAAACAAAATTTTTAATTTTTAATTTGATAATCACATAATTTTGAGATATTCTTTAAAGATATTTCGCAAAATTTGGAAAGATTACGAAGAAATTCTTTCAAAGGATTTTATAACAATTTTAGGATCAATGAGAATCATTTCAAAATATATTTAATAGTTCTGAATAATTTCAAATAATAAAAAAATAAATGGAGTTTTTTTATTTCGAAAGTAAAATTAGACTTACT
>NW_022878380.1:0-2669 GCF_010883055.1 Belonocnema kinseyi
AAATTTAAAAATTTATTAAAATTAAAATGGACCTTTTTTAGTAGAAATTTAATCTTTTTGGTTGAGAATGTATCATTTTGGGTCAGAAATGCAATTGTTTGGGTAAAATATGAACTGTACATCTTCTTGGGTTTAAATGTCAATTATTTCACTAATATTTGAACTACATTGTAAAAAAAATACTTTTTTTTTTGTAAGAAGGTTTTTAAATTATGGTTGCAAATTTAACTATTTGGTTCAAAGTTTAACTCTTTGATTGAAAACTCATATTTATTCGCTTAAGAAATTTAACGTTTTGTAGATAATTCGTCTTTTTGACTTTAAAATTAAATAATTTTGTTTAAAATTCATGTATTTTATTTGAAATTTGTCTTTTTTATAGAACATTAATCTTCTTGGTCATAAATTCACCTTTTCCCTTGAAAACTCAACAATTTTGTTGAACATTTGTTTTTTTCCTTGTTCAATTCAATTTTTTATCACAGCTTTTATCTGGAAATTCAACTATTCCATTTTTGGTTAAACTTTATCCTGTGAATTGTATTAGTTAAAACACCAATTATTTGTTAGAAAATTAATTTATTTGTTTTCAATTATGACTTGAAATATTATTTCAGTCTAAAAAAATTTTATTTTCAACCCATTCAATTTGAAATTTTGTAATTAAAAAAAGAAAATTTCGTTAATCATCAGCAATATTTGACTGTTCATTTAAAACAATCCATTACAAACAACTGTTAAAAACTATACAAATTTGAACAGAATGGTTCGAAATAGAAAGCCTTGAATTGTTAAATTTGTAATGAGCTAAATTTTAAGTTCAAACGCTACAATTTTAATTTAAATAAAGATTCAGAATTAATTTAAAACTTGAAATTATTTCAAATAATTTGAAACACGATTTAGACTTTTGCAAATTAAAAAAAATAAGCTTTTTGAGGATTGTACAGTATTTAAAAACAATAACAAACATTGTTGTGTTTGCTAAGAACATTGAAAATGATTTTTTATTTTGACAAATAAATTTTAAGTGAGTATTTGGAAACATTTTAAAAATTAAAAAAAAAGAATCCGGAAGATTTTAAGGAAATTTTTCTATTTTGCAGTTTTTTAAATTTTAGGAAAAAAATCTAATTAACAAAATATATCAATTTTCAACCCCAAAGTTTACTTTTTAACAAATTAAATTAATTTTCTATCAAATAATTGGTGTTTTAACTAATACAATGTACAGGATGAAGTTTCAATCAAAAATTGAATAGTTCAATTTCCAGATAAAAACGATTAATTTTTAATCGAAAAAATAAATTTTCAATAAAGTTGTTAAATTGTCAACCAATAACAGAAATCCTTATAAGAAAAGGGGATTGGTCAAGGGCAGGAAAAGAACAGTTTAGAGAAAAAATAAGAAATATCAAAATGGGAGAGGGAAATGTGGACGAGGAGATGGAAAAAATGATAGGAGAAATAAAAATAGGATTAGAGTGCACAAATAATAATGAAGTTAGTAAAGGGGGGAATAGAAGTGAGTGGGATGAGGACTGCAAAGAGAAAAAAATGGAGGTCAGAAAGGAATTAAGAAAATGGAGAAAAGAAAAAAGTAATGGGAAAGAATATAGGAAAAAAAAGAAAGAGTATACTGAATTGTGTTATCAAAAGAAAGGGGAAGAGAATAAAAGGTTTGATGAAGAGGCGGATAAGGCTAGGACGGAAGAAGAGGTATGGAAGGTAGTAAATAGAGAAAGAAAAAGAAGAAAAAGAGTAAACCAAGATATTGAAATGATAGAATGGAAGAAATATTTTTTGGATTTGCTAGGAGGAGTAGAGAGAAAAGTTGTAAAGGGAGGAAAATATGGTAGAGAAAGAGACGAGGAAGAGGAAATTTCAAGGGAAGAAATAGTTAAAGTTTTAGGAATAATGAAGGATGGAAAGGCACCTGGTATAGATGAGATCCCAAATGAAGTATGGAAATATGGAGGGGAGGAACTATAGGAATGGGCATGGATAATGTGTAATAGAGTATGGAGAGGAGGGGGGTGGCCAGAGTTATGGAAAGAAGGAGTAGTTATACCAATAATCAAGAAAGGCAAGGGAGAGGAGGTTAAAGATTATAGGGGGGTGACGTTGATGCCAACACTGTATAAAGTATATGTAACTATTTTGTCGGAGAGATTGAAGATAGAAGTTGAAGAAAAAAAGATCGAGTCACAGAATCAGACAGGGTTTAGAAAAGGAATGGGGGTAATGGACAACATATATGTTCTGAACTATCTAATAAATAAGAGAATTAAAAGGGAAAAAGGGGCAATGATAGCAATGTTCGTGGACTTAAAGGCGCCGTTTGACTCATTAGACCGAGGCAAAATAGACAAAGTTATGGTAAATAAGGGGATAAGAGAGGGATTAATAAAGAGAGTATCAGAAATTTTTAGGGAGACAAGAAGCAGGGTAAAGGTAGGAAAGCAAGTAGGAGATAGTTTCTGAGAAGAAATGAGGAGAAGGGTTGGGGAGGTGTTAGGATAGGGAAGGAAAAGATATATACACTGGCATACGCAGACGACATAGTTTTGGTGGCAGAGGATGAAGAAGGGATGGCGGGATTAATTACAGGATTAGAGAAATACTTAGATGGGAAAAAGCTGAATGTAAATGTAGAAAAGACAAAGATA
>NW_022878381.1:0-1477 GCF_010883055.1 Belonocnema kinseyi
AAGGGATGCAACGCCTCGACCGGTGGCTCGAAGCGCGATAACGGACCCCTCAGCCCGCCGCAACACGGACCACATCCGCTGATTGGGCTCTGTCCAGATTGTCATCCCTTTCGCCGACACTCTCACGTTCCTCCCTCCGCTTCCCCTCATCATCCTTCTTCACCCATCTCCCCTTTCCCACGCACTACGCACTGTTCCTCTACCTCCCCTACCCGTCACCCAATAAGACAACGGGGTAGAAAACACAATTTCGACAGAAACTTTCATCGATTAAATTAAAAACTCGATTTTTAATTTGAAAATTTTTACTATTAAATTTGGCAATCGGAATTAATCTCTTTCATTGAAAAATTCAACAATTTTGTTGAACATTATTCCATTGTCCACAGAAACTTTCATCGATTAAATTAAAAACTCGATTTTTAATTTGAAAATTTTTACTACTAAATGTCGCAATGAGAATTAATCTCTTTCATTAAAAAATTCAACTATTTTGTTGAACATTATTCCAATTTCGACAGAAACTTTCATTAATTAAATTAAAAACTCAATTTTTAATTGGAAAATTTTTACTGTTAAATTTGGAAATCGGAATTAATCTCTTTCATTACAAAATTCAACTATTTTGTTGACCATTATTCCAATTTCGACAGAAACTTTCATCGATTAAATTAAAAACTCGATTTTTAATTTGAAAATTTTCACTATTAAATTTGGCAATCGGAATTAATTTGTTTCATTAAAAAATTCAATTATTTTGTTGAACATTATTCCAATTTCGACAGAAACTTTCATTAATTAAATTAAAAACTCGATTTTTAATTTTAACATTTTTACTATTAAATTTGGCAATCAGAATTAATCTCTTTCATTAAAAAATTCAACTATTTTGTTGATCATTATTCCAATTTCGACGGCAACTTTCATCGATTACATTAAAAACTCGATTTTTAATTTGAAAATTTTCACTATTAAATTTGGCAATCGGAATTAATCTATTTCATTAAAAAATTCAACTATTTTGTTGAACATTATTCCATTTTCGACAGAAACTTTCATCGATTAAATTAAAAACTCGATTTTCTATTTGAAAATTTTCTCTATTAACTTTGGCAATCGGAATTAATCTCTTTCATTAAAAAATTAAATTTGCAATGTTGAACATTATTCCAATTTCGACAGAAACTTTCATCGATTAAATTAAAAACTCGATTTTTAATTTGAAAATTTTTACTATTAAATTTCGCAATCAGAATTAATCTCTTTTATTAAAAAATTCAACTATTTTGTTGAACATTATTCCAATTTCGACAGAAACTTTCATCGATTAAATTAAAAACTCGCTTTTTAATTTCAAAATTTTTACTATTAAATCTCGCAATCAGAATTAATTGCTTTCATTAAAAAATTCAACTACTTTGTTGAACATTATTCCAATTTCGACAGAAACTTTCATCGATTAAATTAAAAACTCGAT
>NW_022878382.1:0-2131 GCF_010883055.1 Belonocnema kinseyi
AATAATGTTATTAAAATTAACTAAAGAGATGATTTTTAAAATAAATAATAGAATATTTAAATAGAATAATGGTTAAACTTTCAGTTAACAAGTTTTTAATGAAACAATTAATTTTTCCAAGAATGAAAAGAAGTTTGAATTAAAACTATGAATCTTCGAAGAAAAAAAGTTAATTAAAAAAAGTTTATATTTCAACTATATAATTTTATTTCCAACCGAAAAGTTGAATTTTCAACTAAAATTATGAATCTTTAATTTGAATAGTTAAATCGTCAACCAAAACGATGAATTTTCGAACAAGAAAAGTAATTTTAAAATAAAAAGACTAATTTTCTACAAAAAATAAAATTTACAACAAGAAAAAATACATTTTTAATGAAAAAGTTGAATTTTGAACAGAAAAAATATTAATTTTCAACCGAAAATGGAATAGCAATGTTGTTAGTAAGACAAATTAATTTTAATAAAACATAAAAATAAATAATCCAAACATCAAAACAATTACATTTTCAGTTCTTCGAAGAAAAAAATTTATTTTTAACAAAACAATTTATTTTTCAACCACATAGTTTTATTTCCAACCAAAAAGATGAATTTTTAAATCAAAAAATTAATTTTGAAATCAAAAGATAAGTTTTTTACCAAAAAATACAATTTACGACAAGATACATACAATTTTGAAGAAACAGTTGAATTTTCAACTGAACAACTATTAATTTTTAACCGAAAAGGGAATAGTTAAACTCTATATAAAAAAATTGATTTCAACAACAAAAAAATGGATTTTAAACAAAATAGTTTAATTTTCAATCAAACTGATGAATTTTTAAATAAAATTATGAATCTTCAACCACAATAGTAAAATATTAAACAAAAAAATTAATTTTCAATTGAAACTATGAATATTTAACTGAAATACTTGAATTTTTAATAAAAAAGATGAATTTTTAAGCTAGGAAATTAATTTTCGAAATAAAAAGATTAACTTTTTACCTAGAAATACAATTTTCAATAAGATACATACATTTTTAACGAAAAATTTGAATTCTTAACTGAAAAAATATTAATTTTCAACCAAAAATGGAATAGTTAAACTTTGATTTGAAAAAATTGATTTTTAACCAAAAAAAAATGATTTTAAACAAAACAGTTAATTTTTCAAGCAAAGTGATGAATTTTCAACTAAATATATGAATTTTTAATCAAAGAAGACAATCTTTCAACAACAAAAAAACTTGAATTTTAAACTGAATTCTCAAACCAAAAAATTAATTTTTATTAAAAAATATCAATTGCCAACCAAAAATTTAAGAAATTAATTTCTAGTCTAAAAATGAATGCTTCACTAAAGAGATGAATTTTTAAATAATTTATGGAATATTCAACTGAAATAATAGTTAGATTTTCAGATAATAAGTTTTTAATTAAACAGCTCACTTTTCCAATCAATAAATGAAGTTTGAATTAAAACTATGAATCTTCGAATCAAAAAATTAACGTAAAAAAAAGTTTAGCTTTCAATCATTTAATTTTATTTTCAATCAAAAAAGTTGAAATTTCAACTAAAATGATAATGATTTAACTGGAATACTTGTATTTTCAACCAAAAGGATAAATTTTCAAACAAGAAGATTAAATTTAAATAAAAAGATTAATTTTCTAACAAAAAATAACATTTTTAACAAGATACACACATTTTTAAAGAAAAACTTGAATTTTGAACTGAAAAAATATTAATTTTCAACCGAAAATGGAATAGTTAAACTTTTATTTAAAAAATTGATTTCTAACAATAAAAAAACGGATTTTAAACAAGATAGTTCAATTTTCAAGCACTGGTGAATTTTCAAATAACATTATGAATCTTTAACTTGAATAGTTAAATTTAAAAAAAATGAATTTTTAACTGAAATTATGAATATTCAACTGAAACACTTGAATTTTCAATTAAAAATATGAATTTTTAACCAAAAATATGAATTTTCGAACAAAAAAATTAAATACGAAATAAACAGATTAATTTTCTACAAAGAAAAATACAATTTTCAAAAAGATACATACATTTTTAATGTAAAATTTGAATTTTGGACTGAAAAATATTAATTTTCAACGGAAAATGGAATATTTCAAC
>NW_022878383.1:0-2151 GCF_010883055.1 Belonocnema kinseyi
TTGACGTTAAGGGTTGAAGCCCAAAAATCATATCGGGTATTTTCGAGGAGCCCAAAAATCAGAGCCTGCATTTCTATTGAAAAATTCTAAAACAATTTATTTCCAGTCAAAGCTGCATTTACGTGGTATAGAGGGGTTGACTTTTGACGTTAAGGGTTGAAGCCCAGAAATCATATCGGGTATTTTCGTGGAGCCCAAAAATCAGAGACTGTATTTCTATTTAAAAAATCTAGAACAATTTATATGCGGACAAAGTTGTATTTACGTGGAAGAGAGGGGTGGGTTTTTGACGTTGAAAGGTTGAAGCCCAAAAACCATATCGGTTATTTTAGAGGAACCCAAAAATCAGAGACTGTATTTCTATTGAAAAATTCTTAAACAATTTATTTGCAGACAAAGCTGCATTTACGTGGAAGAGAAGGGTTGATTTTTGACGTTAAGGTTTGAAGCCCAAAAATCATATCGGGTATTTTCGAGGTGCCCAAAAATAAGAGACTGTATTTCTATTTAAAAAATCTAGAACAATTTATTTGCAGACAAAGTTGTGTTTACGTGGAAGAGATGGGTGGGTTTTTGACGTTAAGTGTTGAAGCCCAAAAATCATATCGGGTATTTCCGAGGAGCTCAAAAATCAGAGACTGTATATCTATTGAAATATTCTAGAAGAATTTATTTGCAGAGAAAGTTGTATTTATGTGGACGAGAGGGGTGGATTTTTGACGTTAAGGGTTAAAGCCCAAAAATCATATCGGGTATTTTCGAGGAGCCCAAAAATCAGAGACTGTATTTGTATTGAAAAATTCTAGAACAATTTATTTGCAGACAAAGTTGTATGTACGTGGAAGAGAGGGGTTGGTTCTTGATGTTAAGGGCTGAAGCCCAAAAATCATGTCGGGTATTTTCGTGGAGCCCAAAAATCAGAGACTGTATTTCTATTTAAAAAATCTAGAACAATTTATTTGCAGACAAAGTTGTATTTACGTGGAAGAGAGGGGTGGGTTTTTAACGTTAAGGGTTGCAGCCCAAAAATCATATCGGGTATTTTCGACGAGCCCAAAAATCAGAGACTGTATTTCTATTGAAAAAATCTAGAACAATTTATTTGCAGACAAAGTTGCATTTACGTGGAAGATAGGGGTTGATTTTTAAAGTTAAGGGTTGAAGCCCAAAAATCTTATCGGGTATTTTTGTTGAGCCCAAAAATCAGAGACTGTATTTCTATTTAAAAAATCTAGAACAATTTATTTGCAGACAAAGTTGTATTTACGTGGAAGAGAGGGGTGGGTTTTTGACGTTAAGGGTTGAAGCCCAAAAATCATATCGGTTATTTTAGAGGAACGCAAAAATCAGAGACTGTATTTCTATTGAAAAGTTCTTAAACAATTTATTTGCAGACAAAGTTGCATTCACGTGGAAGAGAAGGGTTGATTTTTGACGTTAAGGGTTGAAGCCCAAAAATCATATCGGATATTTTCGAGGTGCCCAAAAATCAGAGACTGTATTTCTATTTAAAAAATCTTGAACAATTTATTTGCAGACAAAGTTGTATTTACGTGGAAGAGAGGGGTGGGTTTTTGACTTTAAGGGTTGAAGCCCAGAAATCATATCGGGTATTTTCGAGGAGCCGAAAAATCAGAGACAGTATTTCTATTGAAAAATTCTAGAACAATTTATTTGCAGACAAAGTTGTATTTACGTTGAAGAGAGGGGTTGATTTTCGACAATAAGGGCTAAAGCCCAAAAATCATATAGGGTATTTTATAGGATCCCAAAAATCAGAGACTGTATTTCGATTTAAAAAATCTAAAAAAATTGATTTGCAGACAAAGTTGTATTTACGTGGAAGAGAGGGGTGGGTTTTTGACGTTAAGGGTTGAAGACCAAAAATCATATCGGGTATTTTCGTGGAGCCCAAAAGTCAGAGACTGTATTTCTGTTTAAAAAATCTAAAACAATTTATTTGCTGACAAAGTTGTATTTACGTGGAAGAGAGGGGTGGGTTTTTGACGTTAAGGGTTGAAGCCCAAAAACCATATCGGTTATGGTAGAGGAACCCAAAAATCAGAGACTGTATTTCTATTAAAAAATTGTAAAAAAATTGATTTGCAGACAAAGTTGTATTTACGTGGAAGAGAGGGGTGGATTTTTGAC
>NW_022878384.1:0-3434 GCF_010883055.1 Belonocnema kinseyi
GGAATATTATTCTATCATAATATGCATGCTTCTTTAGCAATACTTTAAAATAATTGTGGTTGCGCTTTTTTCAAAAATTCAAAATTTGGATTTTTAAAACAATACAAAAATTAAAATTTTTTCAAATTAGTCAGAAAGGTTAAAGCTACAAAAATAGAGTAAAGAAGTCCCTACAGAAATTCTTATAAAATAATAATTGTGAAATCTACGAAGGTTTCTGTAATCGTTTAGTACGAAAACAGAAACCTTCGTAGATTTCACAATTACTATTTTATAACAATTTTTGTAGGCACTTTTTTACTCCATTTTTGCAGCTTAAATCCCTCTAATTAATTTAAAAAATTTACAAATTTCTTTTGGAAAATCTAAATTTTGAATTTGGGAAAAAAGCGCTCCCACAATTATTTTAAAGTTTTACTACAAAATAATGTATATTATGATAGAATAATATTCGGCAAAAAAATTTCTTGCAATATGTTTTTTAATTAAAATTGGTTGAGGCTCACCGTGCTCTATTACATTTTTTAAATGATATTTTTCAAACTAGTTTGTCATATTTATGTATCATATTCGTCATCCCCGAAGGAACCATCGTGGTCGGAAAGGTTTTCTTCTCCTGCTGAACCCTTTTGTGCTTCCAAAACCGCAATCTGTTTTAACAAGTCCTTCTCATTTCCATCCAAAGCCCTTTGATTTTTGAGAAGCACCTTCTTCTTCAAATTCCTATAGTGCTGCTTCGTTGTTCTTAGAACCTCCAGCATTTTACTCTGAAAGTGTGCTCGGTCGCCTGGCCCATTGAACTGGGAACACCTTTGAGCTGCCTCTGAAAAATAAATTGAAGAATTATTGAAATTTTATTTGCATACTATAAATTATTTCATCAAATTTAGTAATTTATAAATTATACTCACGATACAAAATGTTTGACACCCTGGTGTCGCTAAATATTAAACTGTTTTCGCCCCCAACCCAGGTAAATTGAAAAACCAATTCATCGGTCATCATCTCTTTCAGTCCAAAGTTAAGAAATTCTCTTAACTTGGAACCACCTGACTGAACCAAATGTCTGCACTGTAACAAAATTATTATTAATATTTTGAAGTAATTTTGGATAAAATTTAATTTTAAATGATGATTAAGGGTACATAACATGATAAATAAATTTCCTGCAAAAAATTAGTCGGGAAATTTAACTTTAAATAACTGTCTAAGAGATTCCGTTTATAAATAAGTCCAGGCTTAAAATGTTACAAGTTTAAAGTTCTAGTCTTTGAATATTAATGGTTAGGTAAAAAAACTGGGAAAAATTTAAAGAATTTTCGAAATAAAGTTTTGGTGTGTTGAAGAGTAAACTAAAATGTTTTTGGGATGAATGTTCAACTATTTTTGTGAAAATTTGTCTTTTTGATTTTAAAACTCATCTGCTTTAGTAGAAATTGAACCTTTATTGGATAAAAATTTAACTGTTTGATTGAAAATTCAACAATTATGTTAAAAGTTCGTCCTTTTTAGTTGAAAATTTACTTTTTGTTTCAAATTCATGTTTTGGTTTTTGATAATTCAAGTCGAAATCTTTTTTGGATGATAACTCAACTATTTTTGTTGTTGAAAATTTGTTTCTTTGAATTAAAAATCCCTTTGCTTTAGTAGAAATTTCAGTTTCTTAGCTAAACATGAAACTATTTGGTTGATAATTTAACTGCTTTGTTGAAAATTTAAGTATTTTTGTAGAAAATTAACTTTTTCTTTTAAAATGATTTTTTTTTTAACCGAAAATGTACCTTTTCCATTTTTTCAATTTCTCTTTTTTAGTTGAAAATTCTCCTTTTTGTTGGAAAAATAATCTTCTTAATTTTAAATTTAATTTTTTTAGTGTAAATATAAGTGTTTAGCGTAAATATAAATAAATATATTTTTTAATGAAAATGTACTTATTATGAGAATGGAAAAAATTGAGCTATTTATCATTTTTGTACGCAGTTCAAAATTATCTTTATCATTGAGCGAATTGAATTCCTCGACAGTTCTGATGCGAAAGCCATTTCCATCAGACGTTTCGAGAGCTTATTGGCTTCGGTCACATTTTTTTGATTAAACTCTTTGATGATGAGCTTGTTTTGTTCAATTATTATGTCATTCTGCTCCTTCAAATGCCTGCACAATAAATATAAGCTTCATTCAAGTACTCAAAGAATTTAAATAGAATTATAAAATAGAATTAAATAAAATGATTTCAAAAATCAAGGAAAAAATTCCTATTGTTAATTGTGACTGATTTAGAAATACAACTGAAGGCAAACATTCAGACAAAAATATTTCAGGAAAAAATTTATTTGAACTATTTATTAATCTATAACTTGCTTGAAGTTCGCCAGCACTGCTTTCTGAAAAAAGCTTAATTCTTCATTATATTTAGAATTCTCTAACTCGCCCTCTTCATCTACACCTTTAAAATATTTTTCTTCATCTTCAGGGAACAGTTGTGTTTTCCGTGTCGCTGATTTGTCTTTACATGGTGTGGAATTCACCGGCTTTTTTTGGAAGAAGTAAAGAAAAATTATTGTTACATGATACAAATGTATTAAGTAAATATTTATTAATATTTACTAACGCGTGCTCGGAACTTGAGTTTGCGGTCAGTTCTTCAGACGCATTCGAGTTCAAGCAGACAGTTTTGGGTGAGACAGAAGAATTTAGCCTTATTGGTAAATTTTTCTGCGACTTTGATGTTGAGGGCTATGGAATGGGTGATTTATTTTTTATCTTACTCTGCAACGCAGCATGTAGGACTTTCAATTGCTCATCTATCTTAGCAGTATATTTTGACTTTTTGGCAGGAGCCTCGTCCGAAGATGTTGTCAATAGACTTTTTGGAGTGATAATCGGTCTTCCGAAATTTGAGAATTTCATCGGTTTCTTCGTTTTGCTTCTGATATCATTTCGCTCTATGTTTCTGAAATGAAAAACATTATTTGTATTTTATTTCTTTTTTTTTTCACAAGTTAAACAAAAATCATTGAAAAAGAACTTTAAAAAAAAAAAACATATTATTCATGAAAGCAACTTAAGCAACTTTTATTTTGAAATAAAATATACCAAAATCTAAATACAGGAACGTAAAAACTTTGTCCTGTGGCAATTACATGAAATTATACAACATAACAGCGTTAGCCATATTTCAGAAAACATGAACATAAATATTTTCTTCCATTCAATACTTACATGTGTATTTTGGTCTTTTAAACGAGGAGCAATTTTCATTGAAGTCCGATAAAATTATTTTTAGTGTATATTCACATTTTCAGCAGGCAACTTAAAGGGTTCCAATAAAAAGACACATATCCACTCGTTTTCAACCACACGTTCTTCCTCTCCTTCTACATCACTCCATTTTGGCATCATGTACATTTTGCTTTTCACATCAGTCAATGGAA
>NW_022878385.1:0-1174 GCF_010883055.1 Belonocnema kinseyi
AATTCAATTATTTTGTTGAACATTATTCCAATTTCGACAGAAACTTTCATCGATTAAATTAAAAACTCGATTTTCTATTTGAAAATATTCACTATTAAATTTTGCAATCGGAATTGATCTATTTCATTAAGAAATGCAACCATTTTGTTGAACATTATTCCATTTTCGACAGAAACTTTCATCGTTTAAATTAAAAACTCGATTTTTAATTTGAAAATTTTTACTATTAAATTTCGCAAGCAGAATTAAACTCTTTCATTAAAAAATTCAACTATTTTGTTGAGCATTATTCCAATTTCGACAGAAATTTTCATCGATTAAATTAAAAACTCGATTTTTAATTTGAAAATTTTTACAAATTTCGCAATCAGAATTAATCTCTTTCATTAAAAAATTCAACTATTTTGTTAAACATTATTACAATTTCAACAGGAACTTTTATTGATTAAATTAAAAACTAGATTTTTAGTTTGAAAATTTTTACTATAAAATTTGGCAATCGGAATTAATCTCTTTCATTACAAAATTCAACTATTTTGTTGAACATTATTCCAATTTCGACGGAAACTTTCATCGATTAAATTAAAAACTCGATTTTTAATTTGAAAATTTTTACTATTATATTTGGCTATCGGAATTAATCTCTTTCATTAAAAAATTCAACTATTTTGTTGAACATTATTCCAAATTCGACAGGAACTTTCATCGTTTAAATTAAAAACTCGTTTTTTAATTTGAAAATTTTTACTATTATATTTGGCTATCGGAATTAATCTCTTTCATTGAAAAATTCAACTACTTTGTCGAACATTATTCCAATTTCGACAGAAACTTTCACCGATTAAACTAAAAACTCGATTTTTAATTTGAATATTTTTACTGTTCAATTTCGCAGTCAGAATTAATCTCTTTCATTAAAAAATTCAACTATTTTGTTGAACATTATTCCATTTTCGACAGAAACTTTCATCGATTAAATTAAAAACTCGATTTTTAATTTGAAAATTTTTACTATTAAATTTCGCAATCAGAATTAATCTCTTTCATTAAAAATTCAACTATTTTGTTGAAAATTATTCTAAATTCGACCGGAACTTTCATCGATTAAATTAAAAACTTGATTTTTAATTTGAAGATTTTTACTGTTCAATTTCGCATTCAGAATTAATCTCTT
>NW_022878386.1:0-1126 GCF_010883055.1 Belonocnema kinseyi
TCGGCAATATTTTGGGGTTGATGAATTATATTTGGACTAACGTGATCAACAAATGATAAGACACAGTCAGCACTTTTACACCTTACAAATTTTCATGATATGTACCCCGTTTCAAAAATTAATGTAAAATATTAACAAGAATGTTATGTTCAGATTACCTTTTCAGTTGTTATTATTCATTAACTTTTCACCTCTTCTCCTACTCCTTTTACAATAAAATTTCGAGAAGCGATTTAATCTCGGGGTTCAAATTTCATCACAAAATTTGAGAAACTACAAAATGATCTGACATTTGGTAAAACAGCGAAATATTGTCAACAAGTATACTGGAATACTTCTCTATATCCTCCCATACTTTCAATTATACAGTATTTATAGAGATTCTGGATTATCACGAAATATGTGAAATATCCTGAAGCAGCTTGAAGTACGTTGATTATACTGGCGTATATATGTGAAGTATGTTTAAGTTTATACATTAATATATTCTGAATTACCTTCAAATATCGTGCAGTATCTTGAAGCATCTTGAAGTACCTCAACTATTCTTCAGTAGTTTGAAATATCATAAAGCATCTTTAAATATCAGGAACTATCTTCAAATATCTTTAAGTATATTTCAATATCCTGAGGTGTACTGAAGTACGCATTAAAAAAAAATTTTACTTCAAATAATCAGAATTCGGGTTCATTCAACTAGAATAGAGTGTCAAATATGCCCTTACTATCAATTCTGATTAAAAGTATCTGAAATTTACGGTTCATAATTTTCTGCTTAATGTTACCAGAAATTCGGGTAAATGCAACCAGAAGTTCTGGTAAGGTTAATCATAAATATTTACACTACAATTTTCTTGTAGCTGCATAATACAACGTTCTGCTGAACATAACCGGATGTTCTTGTAAAGTTAAGCAGATATACTGGTCGATGTCGATTTTCGACTATTGAATTTCGATACTCCTCTATCTTCATGGAGTCTACCTAACCCCCTCTGAAATTAAAAACAATACATGTTACATTTTGAAAAAGAAAATAATCCAACAACAGTTTCCGCCAACAAAGTGCACCAACTATGTTCCGCTTCGCTATAATGCCGCCTCCCTATAATCTATAGGTGAATGTAAT
>NW_022878387.1:0-1116 GCF_010883055.1 Belonocnema kinseyi
AGGAGATGGAAAGGCTGAGAAAAATAGAACAAAGAATAGACAGGAAAGAGAAGGAAGAAAGAAAATTAAACATAGTGATAAAGGGTATAAGATTAGAGGGGAAGGAGCTGCAGGAAGGGGTGGATTAAGTACTTAAAAGGATTGATGCTAAGGTAGAGATAGAGGAAATGCGAAATGTAGGAAGGGATGAACGAAGGGGGAAGTTAATGGTACTGGTGAAACTAAAGAAATGGGAACATAAGAGGGAGGTGATGACAAAGAAGAGGTTATTATATGGAAGCCCAGAGATTAGAGGATGATTTGACATGGGTAGAAAGGAAGATGCAGTATAAATTAAGGAAAATAGTGAAAGAGGAAAGAAAGAAGGAAAAGAGAACATGGGTTAAGTATGGGAGAATTCAGATAGATGGAGTATGGTGGTATTGGGATGAAGAAAGAGAACAGACAGTAAGAAATGAGGTGCAGGGAAACTAGAAGAGGAAGGAACGGGAGATAGGAAAATAAGAAATAGTAAGAAGGAAAAAAATATAAGAAACGAAAGTAGGGAAGAATGGAAGATTTGTTACTGGAATATAGCAGGATTGCAGAGAAAGGATAGGGAGTTTATGAGAAACTTGACACAATGGGATGTAGTCATAATGATGGAGACGTGGCTAGATGAAAAGGGATGCGAAAGAGTAAGGGGAAGGTTACCAAGAGGTTACAAATGGAAAGTGCAAAATGCAAAGAGGAATAATAAAAAGGGCAGAGCAATGGGAGGAATGGTGATGGGTGTAAGGAATGAAGGTAGTGGGGATTTATGTGAACGGTGATGTGCAGGAGAAAGCAGAGGAGATTAAAGGAATGATTGAAAAAAATAAAGAAGAGATTAGGCTGATTATAGGTGGGGATTTCAATGCGAGAACAGGAGACAGAGGAGGAAGGGAATGGGGAGAAGAGAGAGGAAGAAAATCAAAAGATAAGGTATTAAATGGGGAGGGAAAAAGGTTGTTGAAGAGCTTGGAGGAGTTGGGATGGTACCAGGTGTATACATATGAAACCGGTATTGCCATTTAGCGGCCAGTAGGCACACTTGTAGGCACTGTCGGAACTTACCATTTGTGCTAATTGGCGTAT
>NW_022878388.1:0-1101 GCF_010883055.1 Belonocnema kinseyi
TCAATTTGAAATTTTGTAATTAAAAAAAGGAAATTTCGTTAATTATCAGCAATATTTGACCGTTCATTTAAAACAATCCATTACGAACAACTGTTAAAAACTGTACAAATTTGAACAGAATGGTTCGAAATCGAAAGCCTTGAATTGTTAAATTTGTAATGAACTTAATTTTAAGTTTAAATGATACAATTTTAATTTAAAAAAAGATTCAGAATTAATTTAAAAATTGAAATTATTTCAAATAATTTGAAACACGATTTAGATACTTTTGCAGATTTTAAAAAAATAAGCTTTTTGAGAATTGTACAGTATTTGAAAAGAATAACAAAAATTGTTGTGATTGCTAAGAACATAGAAAATTATTTTTTATTTTGACGAATACATTTTAAGTGATTATTTGAAAACATTTTAAAAATTAAAAAAAAAAGAATCCGGTAGATTTTAAGGAAAATTTTTTTATTTTGCAGAAATTTTTAATGTTAGGAAAAAAATCTAATTAATAAAATATATCAATTTTCAACCCAAAAGCTTACTTTTTAACACATTAAATTAATTTTCTATCAAATAATTGGTGTTTTAACTAATACAATGTACTGGATAAAGTTTCAACCAAAAATTGAATAGTTCAATTTCCAGATAAAAACGATTAATTTGTAATCAATCCTAGAATAGTTACATTTTCAGATAAAAAAAAAAATTTTTAATCGAAAAAATAAATTTTCAATAAAGTTGTTAAATTCTCAACCAATAACATGATCTTTCCACCAAAAAAATTAATGATCTACAAAAAGACACATTTCAAACAAAATACATGAATTTTCAACGAAATTATTTAATTTTAAAGTCAATAAAACGAATTATCTACAAAAAGTTGATTTTTTTCAGCGAAAAATATGAGTTTTCAATCAAAGAGTTAAACTTTCAACCCAATAGTTAAATTTTTAACCAAATAGTTCAATTTTTAACCATAATTATAAAACCTTGTTGAAAATAACAGTTTTTTTTTACCAAGTAATTCAACTTTTAGTGAAATAATCGACTTTTAAGCCCAAGAAGATGTACAGTTCATATTTCAACCAAACAATTGCATTTTTGACCAAA
>NW_022878389.1:0-1499 GCF_010883055.1 Belonocnema kinseyi
CCGTGCCGAGGACTGAGTGGCACCAGGGAGTGGTGTCTCAAACGGTGCCTCTAGGATACCAGGTCGCCTCCTAGAGTATTTAGACCTTACCCCCGCATGCGGTGTTCTGCGGGGGTGGACCTTTATTTCCCTAGCTACTCGTGGGATTAATATGGATGATGAATGTAAAAACCAAGAGAGAACTAAAGATGTGCCTAAAACCGGTGAACAAGTTATGGAAGACATGAGAGGGAGTTTTGGAGTGACGGGAAGGGAATTCCAGAAAGCATTGGCGCGCTTCGAGGAGTTAAATGATGTCTTGAAAGACATGAAAGTCTTCAATGACCAAACAAGTAACATGTTTAGAAAGGTTAAACATGGCGTACAGGAGGCGATGGAAATGTCGATAGAGGGTCTTTCTGCATTGAAAGCAGGCATTTATGGTCTTAAGTGGCTTGATTCCGACATGGAGCTAATTGACGGAGTATTGGAGAGAGCTCGCACGGAGGGAGTACACAGCTCGACTCAAACCGAAGAAGCCGTGGAGATCCCCGCTTCCCAACACGGGAAAAGAGAGAGGGAGATCACATTGAGTCCCGTTGAGGCTAGCTGCTCCAAACCGCAGGCTAAAAAACAGAGGGTCCAGAATGCTGTGGAGGTTACGACCTCGACCCCGACGAAAGAGAAGAAGGTTGAGGAAACTCCCTTTATCAAGGTGAGGAAAAAGAAGAAGGTGCAGATGCGTGTTCGACCCGAGGCGGTTCTGATAAAGCCCGCCGAGGGTCTAAACTACGCGGGGGTCCTCAAGGGCCTCAAACAGAAGGTGAATCCTGACGCCCTTGGTGTAAAAATAAAGGGGTTTAGGGAGACCCGAAACGGAGAGGTTCTTGTGGAGTTAGGACCCACCGTAAAGGGCTGAGAAGAACTATCAGCCGCGATAAGAGATGCGGTTGGTGATGAGGGTATCGTGCGTGAGCTCGTCCCTCGTGTGGAGGTCGAGGTCCTTGACCTCGACACAACAACTGTTGCGGAAGAGGTTGAAGAGGCCGTGAGAAGTCACTTCAAGGACATCGAAGTCGGAGAGGTGAAGGTCAGCCTCACGAAAAGACCCTTCAGAGGTAATCTGAGGGCTTTCGTGGAGCTGACAGAAGAAGTGGCGACAAGATTGCTACGCGCAGGACATCTGAAGGTGGGATGGGTGTCCTGTCGCGATCAGAAGAAGGTGGAAAGGGTCCGTTGCTACCGCTGTCTAGGCTTCGGCCACATGGCAGCTGGCTGCAAAGGCCCGGACCGAACGAATGTATGTTGGAGATGTGGCAAAGAAGGACATAGGGCTGCGGCGTGTGAAAACACACAGCAGTGCTTCCTTTGCGCCGCTAAAGATGAGAAACCCCGGACAGATCATCTTCCGGGGACGGTGAGGTGCTTGGCCTTCAGGGAGGCAGCTTCGTGGAAGAAGCCTCTCGCATGTCCAAGATAAAAGCAGTTTGCCCAAGCAAAATGCTAAAAGCCGACGTACC
>NW_022878390.1:0-2047 GCF_010883055.1 Belonocnema kinseyi
TTCGTTTAAAAATTCAACTGTATTGTTAAGCATTATTCCAATTTCGACAGAAGCTTTCATCGGTTAAATTAAAAACTCGATTTTTAATTTGAAAATTTTTACGATTAAATTCCGCGTGCAGAATTAATCTCTTTCGTTTAAAAATCCAACTATTTTGTTGAAAATTATTCCATTTTCGACAGAAGCTTTCATTTTTGAAATGAAAAACTCGGTTTTTAATTTGAAAATGTTTACTATTAAATTTCGCAATCAGAATTAATCTCTTTCGTTTAAAAACTTAACTGCTTTGTTGAACATTACTCCAATTTCGACAGAAACTTTCATCGGTGAAATGAAAAACTCGATTTTTAATTCTAAAATTTTTACTATTAAATTCCTCGTTCAGAATTAATCTCTTTCGTTTAAAAATTCAACTGTTTTGTTGAACATTATTCCAGTTTCGACAGAAACTTTCATCGGTTAAATTAAAAACTCGATTTTTAATTTGAAAATTTAGACTATTAAATTCCGCGTTCAGAATTAATCTCTTTCGTTTAAAAATTCAACTGTTTTGTTGAGCATTATTCCAATTTCGACAGAAACTTTCATCGTTTAAATTAAAAACTCGATTTTTAATTTGAAAATTTAGACTATTAAATTTCGCAAACAGAATTAATCTCTTTCGTTTAAAAATTTAACTGCTTTGTTGAACATTATTCCAATTTCGACTGAAACTTTCATCGGTTAAATTAAAAACTCGATTTTTAATTCGAAAATTTTTACTATTAAATTCCGCGTTCAGAATTATTCTCTTTCGTTTAAAAATTCAACTGTTTTTTTGATCATTCCAATTTCGACAGAAACTTTCATCGTTTAAATTAAAAACTCGATTTTTAATTTGAAAATTTAGACTATTAAATTTCGCAAACAGAATTAATCTCTTTCGTTTAAAATTTAACTGTTTTGTTGAACATTATTCCAATTTCGATAGAAACTTTTATCGGTTAAATTATAAACTCGATTTTTAATTCTAAAATTTTTACTATTAAATTCCTCGTTCTGAATTAATCTGTTTCGTTTAAAAATTCAACTATTTTATTAAAAATTATTCCATTTTCGACAGAAGCTTTCATCTTTGAAATGAAAAACTCGGGTTTTAATTTGAAAATGTTTACTATTAAATTTCGCTATCAGAATTAATCTCTTTCGTTTAAAAATTCAACTGTTTTGTTGAACATTATTCCAATTTCGACAGAAACTTTCATCGGCTAAATTAAAAACTCGATTTTTAATTTGAAAATTTAGACTATTAAATTTCGCAATCAGAATTAATCACTTTCGTTTAAAAATTCAACTATTTTGTTAAACATTATTCCATTTTCGACAGAAGCTTTCATCTTTGAAATGAATAACTCGGTTTTTAATTGGAAAATTTTTACTATTAAATTCCGCAATCAGAATTAATCTCTTTCGTTTAAAAATTTAACTGCTTTGTTGAACATTATTCCAATTTCGACAGAAATTTTCATCGGTTAAATTAAAAACTCGATTTTTAATTTGAAAATTTTTACTATTAAATTTCGCGTTCAGAATTAATCTCTTTCGTTTAAAAATTCAACTCTTTTGTTGAACATTATTCCATTTTCGACAGAAGCTTTCATTTTTGAAATGAAAAACTCTGTTTTTAATTTGAAAATTTTTACTATTAAATTTCGCAAACAGAATTAATCTTTTTCGTTTAAAAATTCAACTATTTTGTTAAAAATTATTCCATTTTCGACAGAAGCTTTCATCTTTGAAATGAAAAACTCGGGTTTTAATTTGAAAATGTTTACTATTAAATTTTGCTATCAGAATTAATCTCTTTCGTTTAAAAATTCAACTGTTTTGTTGAACATTATTCCAATTTCGACAGAAAATTTCATCGATTAAATTAAAAACTCAATTTTTAATTTGAACATTTAGACTATTAAATTTCGCAATAAGAATTAATCTCTTTCGTTTAAAAATTCAACTATTTTGTTAAACATTATTCCATTTTCGACAGAAGCTTTCATCTTTGAAATGA
>NW_022878391.1:0-1387 GCF_010883055.1 Belonocnema kinseyi
TATTGCATTTGTTTAGCGGGGAATAACATTTCTCGGAAACTCTCCGCCGGATCTGCGAACTGAAGGTGCTAAGAATCTGAAAGAATCGAAGATTCCCCTTCGCCCTACCAATATCATTTCAACAAACTGTGCGAATTCAAAACAAAATCACACTTTGCGGACTATTCTTATTTAATAATTTTAAATTATCTGAAATATATAAAAAATTATATCGAATTATATGAATTTAGGAAATATTGTACATAAAAATAAAAAAAAGATTAAACAACCACTGCCTGGTCCTACTGTCAGCAACGGTCAACTAAAAATGACACCAGCTCCAAGAATATACGCGATAAATCACACCTATGGCCAAGTCTCACGACCGTGAGCTGGGTGGTTTATAGTATTTATTTTTCTCGGAAATTTTTAAGTGTTGATACTTTTGTTTTACCGGATTTTCGATTCGACGCATTTTTTATGTTTTAAATAATTTTAAAATATTTTTAAATTTAAAAAAAAAAAATTTTTTTTAAATAAAAAAAAAAATAAAAACTTTCCCCGGAATCTTAACCCAAAAATTTTTAATTTCTTAAAACCTTTACAAATTCTGAAAAAGAATGTAAAATTTTATTTCAAAATATTCAAAAATGTAAATTTTCTTTCATCTCTTAAAAGTCTTCTCATATTAAAATTATTTGTTAAAGTTTCAAAATGATGTTTTTAATAAATTCGAATTATTCATATTTTTTTTAATTGTGCAAAATTATAAAAATTACCTTAAAATTTTCCAGATATTTTTACAATTTTTAAAAATGTTTTAAAAAGTTGTAGAATATTCGCTCAAAATTATTTGTTCATAAATTTGATAATTTTCTTTAAAAATCTTGAAATCTTTTTCAAATATTCTCTTTAAATTAACTTTAAAAAAAAAAATTGTAAATTTTCTGATGAAACTTAAGAGAACTCTTTTATCCTTTTCAAATCTTCCAAATTCTTAAAAAGATTTTTCTTTCGAAATCTCAAAAAATCTATATTTCGCTCAACATTTATTGGTCTCACAGCAAATAACAAACGGAAAACATCCACTAAAATCATATTCATGCAGAATGTAATCAGTCAGGTTTTCGAACAAATTAAAAATATTTTGACAATTTTGAAATATAATGAAAGAATATTTTTCAAATTCAAATGAAAATTTAAAAGGATTTTTCGTTTTTTAAAATAAATTGTTAGAGAACATTTTAAAAGAATTATAAAAATGCCGAGAAAGAATCCAAAATATCTTTGTCAATTTAATTTTAATACAAATTTGGGCGTTGAAGAATAAATATTCTATAAAAAAAGAATTCTCAACTATGAAGATTAATTTTAAATTAATAAAAAATAAATAGAATAGTTTAAGTTT
>NW_022878392.1:0-1433 GCF_010883055.1 Belonocnema kinseyi
ATCTTTTAAAGATTTTTAATATACTTTGGAAATTCTTTTTAACAACCTTGCTACAATTATTAAAATTCTTTGAAATTCCTTTAATTTATAAAAAAAAATTAAAAACTAAGTGAAATCTTTTTAAACATCCTCAAATATTTAACATACTTTAAAATATTTTGAAATCTCTTGAAAATTCCTTGAAAATTTAAAAATACCCTAAAATATTTCAAATCTTTTACAATATCATACTACATTATTGAATTCAATTAAAAATTCCTTGCAATCTATTACAATATCATAAAATATATTGAACCTTTCAAAATCTCATATTAAATCACCGTAATCAATTGAAAATTCATTGGAACATTTTAAAATATTCTCAAATATTGCAATACCTTCAACATATTTTGAGATATCTTGACTGTAATCAATGAAAATTCCTTGGAATCTTTAAAATTCTCACAAATTTTTCAAATCCTTCAAAATCTTTTGAAATGCCTAGGACTTTTTGTAGGATTTCTTAATTACAATTGGACAATCTTTGAATGAAATTATTTCAGACTGAAATTTACAAAATAGAAAAATTTTTAAACATTAAAAATTTAACTGTTTGTAGATTAGTTAAACTATTAAATTAAAGTTTTAATAGAAATTACTAGAGTTAAAGTTTAACTATTTCTAAAACGATTTTCGTATATAATTATAAAATTATATTAATATTTTTTAGGGCATTTTTTAATTTTCAAGGAATTTTCAAAAGATTTCTAAAGCTTTTAAAGGATTTGATATATTTTAGGATATTTTAATAGATTTCAAGGAATTTTTAAGTGATTTTGAAAATTTAGTAGGTGATTTTAAAGGATTTGAAATATTTCATGGTTTTTTTTTTTTAATTTCAAGATATTGTCAAGAGCTTAAAAAATTTCAAGAGATTTCAGAAGATTTGTAAGGATTTTAAATATTTTAGGAAGTTTTAAAAAATGCCAAGGAATTTTCAATTCATTACAGAAATTTAAGATGAGACTTTAAAGGATATGAAATATTTCAGGGTATTTTTAAAATTTCAAGGAATTTTCAAGAGATTTCTACATATTTTTAAGCATTTTAAATATTTGGGGATGTTTTAAAAGATGTCAAGGAATTTTCATCCTATTTTTCTAATTTTAAGGAATTTCAAAGAATTTTAAAGAAGTAGTTTAAAAATCTTTAAAAAAAAAATCAAGGTATCTCAAAATATTTTAAAGGTATTGCAATATTTGAATGTATTTAAAAATGTTTCAAGGGATTTTCAATTTATTACGGTGATTTAATATAAGATTTTGAAAGATTTAATATATTTTATGATATTTTAATAGATTGCAAGGAATTTTTAAATGATTTCAATAATGTATGACATTGTAAAAGATTTGAAATATTTTAGGGTATTTTTAAATTTTAAGGAATTTTCAAGA
>NW_022878393.1:0-1168 GCF_010883055.1 Belonocnema kinseyi
TCGAAATAGAATACCTTGAATTGTTAAACTTGTAATGAGCTGAATATAAAGTTTAAACGCTACAACTTTAATTTAAAAAAAGATTCAGAATTAATTTAAAACATGAAATTATTTCAAATAATTTAAAACACGATTTAGACTTTCGCAGATTTAAAAAAAAAAGCTTTTTGAGAATTGTACAGTATTTAAAAAGAATAAAAAAAATTGTTGTGATTGCTAAGAACATTGAAAATAATTTTTTATTTTGACAAATAAAGTTTAAGTGAGTATTTGAAAACATTTTAAAAATTAAAAAAAAAAGAATCAGGAAGATTTTAAGAAAATTTTTTTATTTTACAATTTTTTTAATTTTAGGAAAAAATATAATTACCAAAATGTATAAATTTTTAACCTAAAAGTTAACTTTTTAACAAATTAAATTAATTTTCTATCAAATATTTGGTATTTTAACTAATACAATGTACTGGATAAAGTTTGAAACAAAAATTGAATAGTTCAATTTTCAGATAAAAACGATTAATTTTTAATCAATCCTAGAATAGTTACATTTTCAGATAAAAAAATAATTTTTAATCGAAAAAATAAAGTTTCAACAAAGTTGTTAAATTCTCAACCAATAATATGAATTTTCGACCAAGAAAATTAATGATCTACAAAAAAAGTCAAATTTCAAACAAAATACATGAATTTTGAACGAAATTATTTTATTTTAAAGTCAATAAAACGAATTATCTACAAAAAGTTGATTTTTTTCAGCGAAAAATATGAGTTTTCAATCAGAGTTAAACTTTCAACTATATAGTTAAATTTTTAACAATAATTATAAAACCTTGTTGAAAAAAAAGTATTTTTTTATAAAGTAATTCAACTTTTAGTGAAATAATCGACTTTTAAGCCCAAGAAGATGTACAGTTCATATTTCAACCAAACAATGCCATTTTTACCAAAAATGATATATTTTCAACCAAAAACATTAAATTTCTACCAAACAAGGTCAATTTCCAACAAAATATTTGTACTTATTAAAAAAATTAATTTTTTCTTATTGAGAATTTTTAATTATTGATGAAAATTCAACTATTTGCCTTCAAATTAAATTTTTTGTTAAAAATTTTACTTTTTTGTTAAAATTGCATCTTTGGGCGTTAAAAGTCAACAATTTGATAGA
>NW_022878394.1:0-1408 GCF_010883055.1 Belonocnema kinseyi
TTGCAGATTAAAGAAAAAAAGGTTTTGAGAATTGTAAAATATTCAAAAAGAATAACAAAAATTGTTGTGATTGCTAAGAAAATTGAAAATAATTTTTTAGTTCGAAAAATTAATTTTAAGTGAGTATTTAACAAGATTTTAAAAATTAAAAAAAAAAGGAATCAGGGCGATTTTAAGGCAATTTTTTTATTTTGCAGTTTTTTTAATTTTAGGAAAAAAATCTAATTAACACAATAAATCAATTTTCAACCAAAAAGTTTACTTTTCAACAAAATAAATTAATTTTCTATCAAATAATTGGTGTTTTAACTAATCAAATGTACAGGATAAACTTTCAAAAAAAAAAAAAATGGAATAGTAAAATTTCCAGATAAAAACTGTGCTAGAAAATTGAATTGAATAAGACAAAAAAAACGAATTTTCAACAAAATTGTTAAATTTTCCAGGGAAAAGGTGAATTTTTGACCAAGAAGATTAATGTTCTATACAACAACAAAAAACGGTTTTCCAACTTAACCAATATAAACGATTAATTTTTAATCAATCATATAATAGTTACATTTTCAGATAAAGATAAATAATTTTTTAAAGAAAAAATTAATTTTAAACAAAGTTGTTAAATTTTCGACCAATCAGATGAATTTTCGACCAACAAAATTGATAATCTACAAAAATGGAATAGTAAAATTTCCAGATAAAAACTGTGCTAGAAAATTGAATTGAATAAGACAAAAAAACGAATTTTCAACAAAATTGTTAAATTTTCAAGGGAAAAGGTGAATTTTTGACCAAGAAGATTAATGTTCTATACAACAACAAAAAACGGTTTTCCAACTTAACCAATATAAACGATTAATTTTTAATCAATCATATAATAGTTACATTTTCAGATAAAGATAAATAATTTTTTAAAGAAAAAATTAATTTTAAACAAAGTTGTTAAATTTTCGACTAATCAGATGAATTTTCGACCAACAAAATTGATAATCTACAAAAAAAGACAAATCTTAAACAAAATACATGAATTTTTAAAGAAATTAGTTAATTTTAAAGTAAAAAAGACGAATTATCTACAAAAAATTAAAATTTTTAAGCGAAAAATATGAGTTTTCAATGAAAGAGTTATACTTTCAACCAAATAGTTAAATTTTCAATCATAATTAAAAAACCTTGTTAAAAAAGGGTATTTTTTTGACAAAGTAGTTCAACTCTTAGTGAAATAATCGACTTTCAAACCCAAGAAGATGTACAGTTGATATGTTAACCAAACAATTGCATTTTTGACCAAAAATGATAAATTTTTCACCCAAAAGGATTAAATTTCTACTAAATAAGGTCAATTTCCAACAAAATACATGAACTTTAAACGAAATTATTTAATTTTAAAAACAAAAAGAGTATTTCCACC
>NW_022878395.1:0-1253 GCF_010883055.1 Belonocnema kinseyi
CCCAGTAACTGCATATCGAAGCACAATTTTAAGAAAGTTTATTTATACCAAAATGAAAATTTTCTATTTTGCTTTTTCTCCAACCGAGTATATGAAAGACTAATCTCTTTCAAGTTTGTTATGGAACAAATACTAATAACTATATTATATTAATTTGTGAAATAATGAAACATTTTAGAACTAACAGCTCGAAATACTCTCGAAGCGGGAATGAAATTTAAAAAAAATAGAGGAATAAATTATTTTCAACAACATTAATATAAGTACCATATTCCTAAGTTTTCAAGTCAAAATATATTGCATTTCCAAAAAAATAGTGGCATTTTCAAATAAAAAAGATTAACTTTCAACATAAAAATAAACCAAACAGTATAATTCACAAACAAATAGTTAAACGTGCAAGCAAGAGAGTCGAATTTTCAACAACAACAAAACTAATTTTTATTTCTTAACAAATAGTTGCATTTTCAGCCTATAAAAATAAATCTTTAGGCAAATTATCGAATTTTTAAACGAATAAGATTCAACTTCAACAAGAAACGGTTGCATTTTCAACCAAATGGTTGAGTTTTTAAGCCAAAGCGATGAATTTTTTAAAGAATGTTAAAATTTCAACCAAGAAAGATGAATTTTCTATCCAGAAAGATTAATTTTTAACAAACAATATGAAGTTTCGACCAAAAAAGATTTTTTTCAGATAATAGTTACATTTTCAAGAAAATAACTAAATTTTCATCTAAATAGTTGAATCTTCAAGCAAAAAAGAATAATCTTTTATAAGATAATTGCATTTTCAACCAAGACAGAT
Organism: Belonocnema kinseyi; assembly: GCF_010883055.1. Taxonomy (NCBI): domain Eukaryota; kingdom Metazoa; phylum Arthropoda; class Insecta; order Hymenoptera; family Cynipidae; genus Belonocnema; species Belonocnema kinseyi. The sequence continues at coordinate 809 of NW_022878395.1, forward strand.
AAGTTTTTAACTATCAAAGATGACTTTTATACAAAAACATGAGTTTATAATCCAAAAGGACGAATAATCATATTAGCATTAAAATTTTCAATAAAGAAGCATGAATTTTTAAGAAAATAAACGAATTCTCCAGAAAAGAATCAAATTTTCAACCATAAAATATGTATTTTTTCACTAAACAAGATTACTTTTTTGCCGGAAGATAAATTTTCAATAAAAAATGACAAATTTTATACCCAAAAAACTTCAAAAAGTTTGAATTCTAAACTATTCAACAAAACAGTTAAATTTTTGACCAAAAACGATGATTTCTTAATGAAAATAGTTGCATTTTTAATAAAATTATTTAATTTCAACCAAATAGTAGAATTTGAAAAAACGAGATGTACACTGAGAAAACTATATCGCATGAATTACAATATATATCGTAATTCCTGGAAATGGC
>NW_022878396.1:0-1254 GCF_010883055.1 Belonocnema kinseyi
TACGCCAATTAGCACAAATGGTAAGTTCCGACAGTGCCTACAAGTGTGCCTACTGGCCGCTAAATGGCAATACCGGTTTCATATGTATACACCTGGTAAGCTTTGGCACTAAACGTGAAGTTTAAAACATTTGCTCTCGAAGGCTATTTCAATTTTGGTATTTATTTTTATGGCAAAGGTCATTGATCTTTCTACTACGTGGATTCTTCTGACCCAGTGAGAAATTTAACAAAGCCGAAGTTTCGTACCTCTAAGTTAATATAATCAAATGTGTCAAAACAATTAGGATTCAGAAGCCCTACGATAATCACGTGATTATTATAACGAGGTGTCAATCATAAAAGGGGTTTTACACTTGACGCGTGGGAGCAGGTCGGAACAGGGATGCCTTCGGACTCCAGGTGCGCAGGACAAATGTTAATGAGGTACAGAGATGCGACTCTTCCAAAGAGAGAGAGAGAGAGGGATTCTCAAGGAGAATACGTAAATTTTCAAACTAGCCTCTTGGGCTTCAATTCTCTCGAGACTATATTCTTTCTACCTGAGAACCAGACTTGGCCCCTTTTTGGACTGGTTTCAATCGAATTTACGATTGTCCACTCCGAAGAAGCTAAGGGTGATTGACGGGTGATAAACCTTGACTACACAACTTCTTGGTCTCGGGTACAGGAAATTTATCCTGACCGTTACAACTGTAGTTGCAGTAAATGTTTACAATACTAAGAATATAGCTTTAAACACCGAGTGCCTCTATGTTTATTTTCTAAATTTAAGAAGGTCTTGGAATATTCTTCAAAAAGAGAAAGCGCGTAAGACGCCTTCAGAAAATTAGGGATTCCGACTCATTGCCACCGAGCTCTGTTTAAAAGATACAACCTTCTACCGACTGGTTTCAAACAAATTTACGTCTGGCCACTCCTCAAAGGAAATAGCTTTTTCTTAAATATAGTAAAGATGGAATTTCTTCCAAATTCACTATATTAAGTCTTAGAAAGGAGAGGATATTCTCTTCTAAGAGAGCTCTGCGAGTTGCCTCGCAAAAGCTAACTGATGATTTTGGGCCGCGTGGCTCTTTTTATAGCCCATGCCCTTCTCTCATCTTCTAAGATGCATGAAAAGATGCATAGTGGGAGCTTCGGAGACTGTGCTCTTTTAGAGCTCCTACGATGATGCAAGTTTTATGTGCATTTTCGTAGGAGATTCCCGGGTTGCCTGTGCTCAGGCTTATATGACGTAACCCGGTGGTTACAATAT
>NW_022878397.1:0-1159 GCF_010883055.1 Belonocnema kinseyi
TATAAAAAAAACCAAAAGTCCTAAAGAAGAAGTGAAGATAGTTCTGGATTCTCCTCGGCAATATCTCCAGGTTTTTTTCATTTTTTGAAAAAATTAATTATTCAAACAATTATATTGTTTATAATTTTGAAAAATTTATTTTACAATTGTGGTGAACAATTCAGAGTTGTTAAGTGAAAAATAACATACCTTGAAGTATCATTAATGAAAAAAAATTTTGGACAATGCAAAAAAGTTAGTTTCTGTAAAGGCTGGACACGACACTCCTGTTTAGTCAGCGACGTGAGGGTAAGTCTAGTGCAGTAGTTGGCAAACTTTTTGCTTCATTTTCAGGTATGGTCAGGCTCCACCCGACTTAATTTTTTTCTACAACTTTTCGGTCTATTCATGTATCTTAGTGTGAGTGAGCTTACTCCAGCAAGGGTCTTTTGTCCACAGGCATGTCAAAGTAAGAAAATTTTAAAACTTTTAATTTTTCAATTAGCGATTTGAAAATAGCATTATCAGCATCTACGAATTTTTCCGATTCCAATGATATATTACTTGCCGAAAAGATAAAAATTTGAAGGAGTTTATAATCAAGAAACATCAGATTGACAGTCAATTTAATACTAAATACTTCTCAAATTTTCAACCTTTATAGATAAATTGCATGTTTTTGGAATCGGAACAATACGTAGGTGCCAAATATATTACTTCTAAGTCACTGATCGCAAAATTACGAATATTTTAATCTCACATTTTTTTCCCATTTTATAACAAAGGACCCCTGAGGAAAGGGGTGGTCTGGCCGGGCAGATGACAATTCCGCCACAGCTACCTGTGTACGGTTCCCCCACTACGCGGCGTCTACTGACCCTGTCGAGCTCCTGCCAGTGAGCTTGGTGGTCGGGGAGCATTTGTTCCTAATGAGGCCTAAAATATGGAATATAAAATTTTTTAAATTTCCCACTTACTAAATCACAAATATGATATTCGAAATCTACGAATTATAACGATTCCAACGATATGTTGTTTGACTCATAGAGTTGAAAAAAAGTTTATACATGTTTGACAGAAAAGATAATATGTTCCTTCGTTTAGAATATTTGGTGGCCCTGAAAAGGGCCTGTTTAATTTGTAAATACGCTATTATACTACTACTACTACTACTAACATC
>NW_022878398.1:0-1298 GCF_010883055.1 Belonocnema kinseyi
TACGCCAATTAGCACAAATGGTAAGTTCCGACAGTGCCTACAAGTGTGCCTACTGGCCGCTAAATGGCAATACCGGTTTCATATGTATACACCTGGTAGGCCTACGAATCTACCTCTGTGGTGGTGTGGAAAAGAGAAAAATATAAATATACAGTATGATATACATTTTTGGATATAATTATAAAATGATATACATTTTTTTTTTTGAAAACATACTTTCAAATTTTGAACGCTTTCAATTTATTTATGATTATTAATTTTTTATGGAAAAACTGTCATATATCAGGATTTTTTATAAAATGTCACGGTATTTTCAACTTATTTTTTTAATTTTAAAGACTTTGATAGAGTTAAAAATGTTAAGAAGGATTATGTTTAAACATTCCAAAGTAACTAAAAAATCTCAAAAAAAGTTTTAGGTATTTCAAAAGATTCAGAAGGATTTGACAAATTTGAGAGAATTTGAAAGGATTCTAAGGAATTTTCAAATGATTGCAGTTATTTAATATGAAATTTAAAGGACTTAAAATATTCCAGGGTAGTTTTTTAAATTTCAAGGAATTTTCAAGAACTTTTTAAAAATTTAAAAGATTTTAAAACATTTTTAAGGATTTTAAATATTTGAGAATATTTTAAAAGATGTCAAGGAATTTTCAACTAATTTTTATAATTTAAGGGAATTTCAAATAATTAAACAAATTTTAGATGGTTTACTTAAAAAATTTTTGCATACTTTAGAAATCTTTAAAAAAAAGTTCTAGGTATTTCAAAAGATTTTAAAGGATTTGAAAAATTTTAGAGAATTTAAAAAAATTGCAAGGAATTTTCAATTGATTACAGTAATTTAATATGAAATTTTAAGGGATTTGATATATTTTAGGATATTTTATTAGATTTCAAGTAATTTTCAAATTATTTTAATAATTTAGTATGAGCTTTTTAAGGATTTTAAATATTTCCTTGGAATCTATTAAAATATTCTAAAATATACATCAAATCCTTTAGAATATCATTCTAAATTACTGTGATCAATTGAAAATTCTTGAAATCTTTTAAAATTCTCTCAAATTTTTCAAATCCTTTAAAATCTTTTCAAATACCTAGAACTTTTCATAAAGATTTCTAAAGTATTTAAAATTTTTTTAAATAACCCTTTTAAAATTGGTTTAATTCTTTGAAGTTCCCTTAAATTATGACAATCAGTTGAAAATTCCTAGACATTTTTAAAAATATGCTCAAATATTTAAAATCCTTAAAAATCTTTTGAAATCTTTTAAATTTTTCAAAGCTCTTGAAAG
>NW_022878399.1:0-1029 GCF_010883055.1 Belonocnema kinseyi
TGTAGAATCGAAAGCTTTCCGATAATCAATCCAGGCCATCGATAGATCACGCTGGTAGAATGCTGCATCTTTGCAGACACATCTATCGATGAGCAGGTTCTCTCGACATTCGGCTACGCCTTTCTTTGAACCTCGTTGTTCATACATTTCTTGCCACACAGGTTCAATTGCCCGAACAATCCTATAATTTAGGATAGCTGTGAATATCTTATAAAACGTGTTCAGACAAGTTATTGGCCTGTAGTTCTTCGGGTCAGCTAAGTTGCCTATTTTCGGCAAGAGTATTGTGCGCCCTTCCACCAACCACTCTGGAATTGGCTCTTCCGACTTCAAATATGAGGTGAAAATACGGGCCAAATGCTGATGGGTTGAAGAAAACTTCTTCCACCAGAAGGTTTTGATACAATCTGGTCCCGGTGCGGAATAGTTCTTCATCCCTCTTAAAACTTTTTTCACCTCCTCGGTAGTGATGGTGGGCATTCTTTATCCGGTGTTATGAGGGCAACACATAACTCCTTGAAGCTATTTATATTTTCTGAATCTTCGTCCAGTCTATGCTGAACTTCGTAGACTTCTCTCCAAAATACTTCGACCTCCTCTGGTTTGGGTGGGTGTTCGACAGTAACTGGAGGGTCTTTGAAGAGTCGAGATGAGTCAGAGAGAAAATGTTGATTTTCTCTGACCCACCTCTCCCTCCGCTCTAGACTTCTCTTAGCGTCACATAGTATCCGTATTCTCTCAACAATATGCTGCCTGATGGTCAGCAGCTTTGACTTGTTAAGTGTGTGATAACGGGTCCGGAGTTCGCGCGCGAACTTTCGAACCTTGGCGGTAAAATTCCTGCCAGATGTGATGTAGTCAATCACACATTGAATGCGGGACGCGTTCTGTCTTGCCCAGACTATCTTTATAGCAAGTTGATGCATCCATCTTTTGGTCTTATGATCAGCCGTTGGTTTTGTTTTACGGTTCGCATCGGCCAAAGCTCTCGCTGCATTATACACACAATAATTGATAGCCCAGAGGTCG
>NW_022878400.1:0-2679 GCF_010883055.1 Belonocnema kinseyi
GATATCTACAAGGAATTAAAAAAGTCAAAAGTTTTGTAGATGCTCAATTTAAAATGAACTGTGAGCGCCTTTCCCCTATGAAATACAACCGCTTTTATTTAAGAACACTGTGTTTTCCAACCGAGAAAAGAAACCACATTGCATGTATTTGATAGTGAATATCGGAAAACAAGCTTCTACACTTTGCATTTGTGTGAATCATTTGAGGGGTCACGGGGTTCACATGCAGGAGAGCAAGAAACGTTTTTAAACCGAGCGTATTCGCAAAAAAAAAAAAAAAAAACCAATTGCTTTCGAGAGTTATTGAAATGTAACAAATAATAAATCTATTCAAAAAAATCATATTTAGCGGTTCCGCAACCCCCATGAAGTTTAACTGAACATTTGGAGTTATAAACACAAAAAACGATTAAATATTTACCCATAAGTCTGTTTTGTAGGGTCCCAAAAAACACAAATGTGAAGAATGGGGGTTTGCGAGTATTTGTCTCAAATGATAATTTTTTGCCTGTTTTTAAAAACCAAATTGTTTCTAATGCATAAAGCTTCACTTTTTTTATAACCAGATGTTCAAATAACTCTTTTACAAAATGTATTTTTGTTTTTTGAAAGGTTATCTCAGAATAGTGTTAGAATGTCGCGGCTTATTCCGAATTTTTTAACTTTTCAATTAGAGCAAGGCAGTAATAATTGTAATTTTTCAGAAATAATTGTTTGAAACATTTATATTTTCTATATTACTTTATAATAAATCCTCTTTTTACTTGGAGTGAGGTAATAATTTATTCAAGTGCAGGGACATGATTGTTTCAACAATTTATTATTTTTTAAATCTTTTTTCTCTTGGATTAATGCTGATAAGTACCATATAGAAAATTTGAACAATGTTTCAAATATCTTTCTTATTTTATAAAAATATATATATTAATATATTAATGTGATTCAACAAACCTGATGTTTTGAACTATTATTTATAACTACCATCTCTTGAATAAATGCTAGAAACATGCGGTTTTTCCTGAAATTTTTAACTTTCCTTTCAGGTTTTTGTTATGAACGAATAATAAATGACCTTTACAGGATATGGAAATTTCTAGCATTACCCTGAGATATAATAGTTATAAACAACAATAAATTGTTTAAACAATGATGTTTGTTAGCTTGCATTAAGTATTAGGTCACTAAATAAGAAATGGACAAAAAGTTGTACATTTCAGGTTAAAAAAACTTAAAATATTTGAAAACAACGAGACTTTGTAACTCTATTCTAAAAGAAAATTGTTAATAACAATAATAAATGGTTTGAGCAATTTATTATAATATTTGCATATTAGTATAAAGTAGTATTTTATACATTAGAAACAATATATATACCACCCTACGTGACACCCTTCATTCGATAAATTCCATATTTCTGATTACAATGAAATTTGAAATCAAGAGAATAAAACAGTTTTCCTAAAATTTCGAATTTCTTGATCTATCTATGAAAAAGGTTATCATGAATAACTAGAAAATTGTGGTTTGTAGAAGAGCTTACATTTATAACAATTAAAGTGTTCACAGGGTTGTGAATAAATAATGGCTCGCCGTACGAGAAAATATTACGAGAGTGAAAATTTTCACCTTTATCTTCCCAATTATATGTACTTCAAGTTACGAACGTTCATTCCAACTAAATAAAAAAAAATCGATTTTTTTTGCCTAAATTAATTGGAACGGCAAAAAAAATTCTGTCGGAAAGAATTGTCGAATACAATATTTAAAGGAATTACCTACCCTTACACATCACCCATTACTAAGACCTGCCTAATACAAGTTTGATTGTCGATATTTGAAAATATAAAGACGTCCAAAATCCTCTATTATTATCTTAATAATTATAGGGTGGGTGAGAAAGTTTAGCAAGACCCCTAAAAGCCACCTCTACTATATCAACACCTACAATCTTAAAAATGACAAGTTTTATTGTCGATATTTGATTGCTGAACATTCTAACCCACTCTATAATTAGCGAGATGAAAAACGAGATTTTTTGACGTTTTTGTATTTCAAATATCGACAATCAAACGTGTAACTTTAACATTTTACGTTTTGATACAGTTGGGGTGGTTTTTAGGGGTCTTCCCGAACATTCTCACGAACTTCATAATTAGTGAGATAAAAAAAGAGAATTTTGACGTTTTTGTATTCTCAAATATCGACAATCAAGCTTGTTATTTTTAAAATATTAGGTATTGATTTAGCAGGGGTGGTTTTTAGTGGTATTGCCGAACATTATCACCCACTCGATAATTAGTGAGATAAAAAACAGGATTTTTGACGTCTTTATATATTCAAATATCGACAATTAAAATTGTATTTGGCATGTTTGAATAATGGGTGGCGTAAGGGTAGTTAACCCTCTAAAAATAAAAATTTCGAAAACTTCTCTTGATGGAATATCGTTCACATGAACCTTCGTAACTTCAAGTACATCCCAATTATCCGAAAAAAGGTTGCCACAATTTTCCGCCCAAAAATATAAATATATATAAAAATATATAAAAATATGAAATAAAATATAAAAATATAAAATATATATATAATTAAAAATTTGTCATAAGGACAACCGCAGGATGTCGCCGGGAGCGGGTGCTAATCTGAAAAATTGCACCCGCTTCCAGCGAAATCGCGGTA
>NW_022878401.1:0-1252 GCF_010883055.1 Belonocnema kinseyi
CAAAAACGAGGTCAATGAACTTGGTCACTCTCTAAAGATGGCGGAAAAACGTCTATTCGCTATGGAACGCAAGAGGGAGAAACATCCTGAAGTGAATGAAAAATACATTGACTTCATGAAGGATTATGAAGAAAAAAACACATGACTCAAATTCCTCAGGACGAAATCAGTACTGTGAAAGCAGTAAATTATCTACCGCACCATGCCGTATTCAAGGAAGGCAGCACAACAACGAAGTTACGGGTTGTATTCGATGGCTCTGCAAAAACTTCTTCCGGCCTTTCATTCAATGACGTACAGCGAGTCGGTCCTGTGGTACAAAACGATCTCTTATCAATCACGCTGCGATTTCGTCAGTACTCGGTTGTACTGTCAGCAGACATCGCTCAAATGTATCGACAGATTAGGGTTGCTGACCATCAGCAGGATCTACAGAGAGTGTTGTGGAGAACGGAATCTACAAAACCTATTCAACACTTTCGTCTCAGTGCAGTGACCTACGGTACCGCTTCCGCTCCCTTTCTAGCTACAAGAGCTCTCAGACAAATTGGCAAAGAGAATAAGGAAAATTATCCCACCGCCAGTCAGGTCATTATACGAGACTTCTACGTGGACGACCTACTCACCGGGACAGACACTGTGGAGGAGGCAAAGGAACTCAAAGGGGAACTTACTCAACTTCTTTCTGACGCAGGAATGGAATTGAGAAAATGGGCTTCGAATGATCCATCGGTACTCAATGACTCGAATTATTCAACGTCTGAAAAAACGATTCAGACTGAAAAGGATCCCAAAACTCTTGGACTATTATGGGACCCACGGACAGATACCTTGAGATACTCGCTCAAAGAAGCTCCATATGCAAAGATCACGAAACTAACAATCTTATCAAGAATCGCGCAAATTTTTGACCCACTAGGACTAGTTGGACCAGCTGTGATTAAGGCAAAAATCCTCCTTCAACGGTTGTGGCAACTACAAATTGACTGGGACGAATCTCTGCCACAGAACTTGCACTCTGAGTGGGAGTATTTCAGCACTCACCTCATGGCACTCAACAAGATTTCCGTAGAACGACGAGTTATCAACGATAGGCCAGACTTTGTGCAACTTCATGGTTTCAGCGACGCTTCAGAACGTGGGTACGGCTCATGCATTTATCTGAGATCGTCAGATCGATTCGGTAATAAGTCTATTCGGTTATTATGTGCGAAATCACGCGTAGCACCCTTAAAGAATCTTTCGCTACCAC
>NW_022878402.1:0-1866 GCF_010883055.1 Belonocnema kinseyi
ACACCAGTCAGTGACACTTTCAGCTTTAAAGAGTACAAGATTCAGCTTTTCACTGTTGCGTACAATTCAATCACAATTTTTTCAAAGCATAATTGATACATTAATACATTTACACAATAAAATAAAGCCAATAAAGTTTTTTTTCACTATAAACACGACGGGTCGCAGGTAACTGACTGGTGTCTTTACCTTATACAGTTATTCAATAATTACTTTATTTATTTTTATTTACCACGTGTCGGATCATAATACGTACACTTTGTGTCGTATTTCGTATCAGTTTTTTGATTCTACGCGTCTTTATATGCACGTCGTACAACTCTTTACAATTGTACTTTTAATTTTGTATTAAGGGCATCTGATACTTAGGTTCCAATTCTGTTTTCATACATTAATGAATATTTTTTCTTGAAAATTTTGATCGTGATAATGATAATGATATTTTGTAGGATAGTAAAAAAAAAAATTATTTTGCTAAGTTTCATTAATCTGTGTGTCTTTTGAGGTTACTTGTATTAAAAATCTCCACAACTTTAGCAGAATAAATTTTGTTTCTTATTATCCCACAAAAATGGAGTTCTTGGATGTCCGTTATACTGTTTTATAGAATTTCCGAATTGAATTTTTGAACATAAAAATGTTTGTGAACAAACACTCGGGGGATCTAAACCCGATGTGTGGTGAATCGGGCTTAGTTCTCCCGGGTTTTTGTCCACAAAAATTAAAATTTTCATAAACTAAATTCGGAGATGCTATAAATTAGTCGTTAGAACCGTACGCTGATAAAATCGATAATACTCAAAGTATCACAAGCCCCTAAATTTATTGCATATACATATATATATATATATATATATACTTATTGCATAATTATTTTATTTATTTTCATCTACTACGTGCCTCCTTATATGGCGTACATTTTTTTCTATAATTTTGCCCATTTTTTTTAAGCTTATTCTTACAATTATAGAATAATTTTCATATTTAAGGCGTCTACATGTCTACGATATGTAATTCTTCTTTGTTATATTTTATATTGTTTTTTAAGTTCATTGTACCCATTTCCCAATGTTACAATGCTTAGATCTCGAGATCGGTTGAAGATGTTAGAACAGTATAGAATGAGTGACAAATTCCAAACGTTGACAGGGAAACTGAACACAGTCCAAAAAATCTTCGTAGATATGATTTTGAAAAATTATTTGAAAGACCCGAAATCTCGCCGTTATACCACGGAGATGAAAATTATATGTTTGTCAATATACAAGCGTTCAGCGAAATGTTACAGGTACCTCAAGAGCATTATAGGAACTCTACCATGCCCAACCACATTAAAAACTGCACTGAAAAATATTCCAATGGATACTGGAGTGAACGATAGCACTAAGAACCGATTGAAGGGATTTGCAGATATGTGCGATACGGATGAAGAGAAAGTCATGTTTCTATTGTGGGACGAGATTCTTCTGTCGACAGCACTGCATTCTGATAAAAGTGCAGATAAAATTGTCGGATTTGAAGATTTTGGGACAGTCAGGAATGAAAAAGTGGCGGACCACGCCCTGGTTTTTATGATTCGAAGCGCTGAAAATGGAGATGTTTTACCCATTGCGTTTAATTTCTGCGATAGCCAAACGAAGATTGTCCAGTTACAGTCTTGCATCAAAGAAGTGGTGAAGGCGGTAAAAGATGCAGGCCTGAACGTGGTAGCCTCAATTTGTGATGGAGCAAGCACAAACGATTCGGCAATAAAAGCCATGGTTCAAGAAACCAAAAAAATAAAGGGAGCAGATTACGTAGAAAGATGTAAGTTTCTTTCATTATTTTAATTTAAAGTATAAAATCTTTTCAAGTCCCTCAACAGTG
>NW_022878403.1:0-1384 GCF_010883055.1 Belonocnema kinseyi
TTTTTAAATTTATAATTCTAATTTATAATTCATATTTTTATTTATATTTATTATTCAGTATTATTATATTTCAGAACTTATATGTTCTTTTTATAAATAATAATCATTAAAAAAATAAATTTATAAATTTATTTTATATATAATTTATAAGTTTTTTGAATTTATTTATTTATAACTTTATCTTTTTATTTTTATTTATTTATCAATTTTTAATTTTTATTTTATTTATAAATTTATATTTTTTTCTAATTTATGAATTCATAATTTATAATTTACATTTTTATTTATAAATGTATAATTTATATTTTCATTTATAATTTTTATTTATATTTATTATTCAGTATTCTTGTATTTAAGAACTTATATCTTCATTCTTTAAATAATAATCATTAAAAAAATAAATTTATTAATTTATTTTATATATAATTACAATTTTTTAAATTTATTTATTTATAAATTAAAAAATTTTTCATTTACTATTTCATTTTATTTAAATTTATTATTCAGTATTATCATATTCCAGAACTTATATCTTCATTCTTTAAATAATAATCATTTAAAAAAATTTATTTATTTTACATATAATTTTTATTTTTATTTATAATTTTCATTTATAATTTACAATTTATATTTTTATCTGTATTTATTAATCAGTATTATCACATTTCAGAACTTATAACTTCATTCTTTAAATAATAATCATTAAAAAAATTATTTTATTTTATATATAATTTATAATTTTTCTAAATTTATATTTTTATTTATATTCATTATTCAGTATTGTTATATTTCAGAACTTATATCTTCATTCTTTGAATAATAGTCATTTAAAAAATAAATTTATAAATTTATTTTATATATAATTACAATTTTTAAAATTTATTTATTTATAAATTAAAAAATTTTTCATTTACTATTTCATTTTATTTATATTTATTATTCAGTATTAGCATATTCCAGAACTTATATCTTCATTCTTTAAATAATAATCATTAAAAAAAATTTATTTATTTTACATATAATTTTTATTTTTATTTATAATAGTCATTTATAATTTACAATTTATATTTTTATCTGTATTTATTAATCAGTATTATCACATTTCAGCACTTATAACTTCATTCTTTAAATAATAATCATTAAAAAAATTATTTTATTTTATATATAATTTATAATTTTTATAAATTTATATTTTTATTTATAATTTTTATTTATATTTATTATTCAGTATTCTTGTATTTAAGAACTTATATCTTCATTCTTTAAATAATAATCATTTAGTAAAATTTATTTATTTTACATATAATTTTTATTTTTATTTATAATTTTCATTTATAATTTACAATTTATATTTTTATCTGTATTTATTAATCAGTATTATCAC
>NW_022878404.1:0-1018 GCF_010883055.1 Belonocnema kinseyi
TCTAACTACATTTTTGCATGCCTCGAGGTGTTGCCCTCTTCAACTTTTCGATGTTTCTATGGCAACCACGTCCTTTTTTCTTACGTCTATGGGAGGGGTGGGGCCAAGGCGAAAGCCAAACCGGAAGAGCCGGTGATTTTCTGTTTCTCGATTCTCGCGCTTAGTTTAAAAAAATTCTTGTCATATTTTAGAATTGTAGAGAAATTTCAAACATTATTTTAAAAAAATATAATTTTTATAAAAATAGTGAATTGAAGGTTCGAATACTTCACTGTATAAATTTATCCTTCATGTATTTTTAAATCCTAAAAGATTTTATTATTTTTTCGCATAATTAAGGTATAACTGGAGTAATATTTACACTTCTCTGTAGTATCGAATTGACAATTTACATTTAATTCCGAGGAAAAATTTAAGGTTTTCGCTACTCATTTAATTATTTATCAAAATTATATTAAAATTCTGTTTTTTGTTTGTTTTTGTTTCTGGATTATTTGAAGCGTATAATCTTTTTCCTTATAATTTACAAATTATAAATTACAAAAACCAGTAACTAGACTGTGTCTTGCAAATTAAAATTTAATTTTTAAAGTTTGAGAGAAGTTAACCACTTGCAATTCTTATGCTCAGCAGAATTTACAATTTCAAAGTAATCCAAATAGTTTATGAAAATAAATCAAAGAATCGAAGAATCAAAAAAAAATCTAAAGAAATATAAGGCGTTTAGGGGTGCATCTCAGCAACTAAGGCTATTACAAAAAAAAATGCAAAAGGAAAGAATTCTAAAGAATTAAAATAATTAAATAATTTTTTGCAAGCCGGAAAATGACCGGAAATTTGTTTTCTTGATTAAAACGGCCACCTGGATTTCTTAGTATTTAAAAATTTATTATATTTTTTGGTGTTTTCCTGTAAAAATAGTTATGCTTTTTCGTACTTGTAAAAAAATTCCCACCAAGGATTGAAAATTTTTCTATGTTATTGCAAACTTAAAAAAATCCACTCGAAGAAATAAATA
>NW_022878405.1:0-1117 GCF_010883055.1 Belonocnema kinseyi
CATAATAATTTTGTTATTGCATTTATATTTTGACACAATCTAAATTAAATTTTGTCATTTGGACAATCTTTGTTAAATTAACACCAAAATATTGACAAATATGTTTTTTATGAATTAAAAAATTGAGAAATAGCAAAGGGCAAAATAAAGAAAACAAACATGCATTAAAGGGATTGCGAAGTTGCTTTGTTTATCTTCTTTCCTTACTTATTTTTTTGGTACGTAAAGTTTAACTTTTTATTTATATGACATGTTATAATTGTAAAAAAAAATGCGATAGTCAAAGAATGACATTTTGAACCTTGGTGCTTTATAGGTGAATTTTAATCAATGATTTCTGAACATCAGGGCCCGATTAACAAGTAGGCAGAATAGGCAGTTGCCTGGGGCCCCCGATTTCAGGGGGCCCCCGAAAAATGAAAAAGACTTCTAAAATTTTCTTACAAACATAAAATTCTAGAGAGTGAACAGAACTGAAAATAAATTTTACTCAAATAAATAAAACTCAATTGACCGAATTCAAAAGACAACGACCGACGAACTAGACAAGGTTCATAAAAAGGACATTTCCGACTTATTTGACAAACTGTATGAGCGTGCAAAGAAGTGTATGGATGTGAAAGGAGAGTATGTTGCATAATAAAAAAGAATTATCGCAAAATGTACCCTGGTTGTTTTTATTTTGAAAAATATCGGTTATTTTTGGAACAGAGGGTGTAGAAGCCTTCAAGCGGAAATTTCAACTATAGAATGATGAATGAGTGAATGAATAATGATGGATGACAAATAAATGAATGTATCATTTAGTATAATTTAAAAAATACCTTTTCGTGAATGTTCGAGAATAGAAGTGAATGAAAAGGTCGAGAATATTCGAGAACAATAAATGACTGGAATTTTCGATAATATTCTGGAACATTTGAATTTGTATATAAGACGGAGAATTCGCTCTACGGGGCATCCCCGTACAGCGTCAAGTCTGAGAATGCTCACCGTAAACAATTACATAGTGTGGAGTGAATAGAATATCCATGTTATTATCACGTAAAAGTCCGCGTTTTTTTCTTTTCCGTAGTGAGACCATTATTTTTCGAGAGTGATAGTTTAAGTGCAATAC
>NW_022878406.1:0-1396 GCF_010883055.1 Belonocnema kinseyi
TAGATTAAAAATGGAATATTTTATACTGAAATAATACTTCAAAAAGATTTTGAAATTGAATAAAGGCGTTCATTTAAGAAGCCATTAAATCGAACTTTACACATGTGTCACTACTAAGGCTTTGCAATTAAATTAGTTCAAATTTTAACATTAAAATATGTAAATTATATCATTTTGAACAGATCTAAAATCACCTTGTAAAACCAATCACTGTTTAGTTTTTAATACTCAAACTGCAGTTCAATTTTCAAATTTACTTTCATTTTCTGATTTGTCCCGGTCGCGAGTCTAGCTTAATATTTAAAACAACTTTCATTTTTTTGAAATTGTAATTTTTCGGTTGTAACTTACGGGACAATAATTTTATTCTTTGAAAGATTTTCTACAAATCTTATTGATAATTTCTGCATTCTCATAAAAAATGAGAAGGTATTAGTTTTTTATGAAAAATAACTTTTTCGTATTTTATCAAATTTCGACGTTTTGAGGCCCCGTGAGTCAGAAAAACAAGTTTTTACGTCGGGGTCTGTTTGTCTGTCCGGCGACGTCGTTGTTGTTGTCTGTATATCGGATAATTTTCGAAAGACTGGTCCGATTGGATTGGGCTTTGACACAGTCAAAGGATTTTCAAAATCCAAAAAACCAAACGAAAATGGACATTTGAAGCAAAAAAAGCTTGATATGGAAAAAAGTCAAGAGGCGACAAACGCTACTTTTTCAAGGCCACATGATTACTTTATCACATTCTCATCCATAATGAGAAGAGTTTTATGCGAAAAATGATTTTCGTGAATTTCATTAAATTTCGAAGTTTTGAGGCTCCTTGAGTCAGAAAAACAAGTTTTTACATCGGAATCTGTCTGTCTCTCTGGCGTCTACGTTGTCGTTATTGTGGTTGTGGTTGTCTGTATATCGGATAACTTTTGAAAGAATAATCGGATTGGATTGTGGTTTGACACACCGATTTTTTTATTTTAAGAACTGTATGTAAAAATTGTACTATTTTTATTTTTATAACAAATATTTTTCTTCAATTAAATATTTGCAATTAAAGTGTTTCGAAGAGATTTTTTAAAAATCTTTCGGGGAATAAAATTAGTATTTATAGGTCGACAAAGGTTTGTTTTCTTTACCAAATTTGGCTTTCGTATACATTTTTCCTCTTGTTTTTACTATAGTACAATTTACGTTTACATCTCGGGCGAAGAAATCCATTCTATTGTTTGACAAATATTCTTTGTAAATCAATGTTTTTCACAGAAAATTACCCTGAGTGACAGAACGAAATTGGAAGCAATAAGAGTTAATTTATTCAGAAACAAGTTTTTTGAACAAAAATGACCTTGAGTGAAACTTTAATATATATTTGTTAATTTTTACAAAAATCAGGCGTTAT
>NW_022878407.1:0-1467 GCF_010883055.1 Belonocnema kinseyi
CATAATAATAATATTAATTTGAAATTTAAATAGTATATATTAAAATAATTAGGTATAATTATTCATATTATTATAATAAAAGTATTATTGTTCTAAAAACTGAAGATAATAAATTTAAAAATTTAATTTATTATTATAACATTTTACAGTTGAAAAAATCATTAAAACCAATGCTTAGTTAAATAATTCATTTTAAACTGTAACGTGAAATTCAACAATTTTGAAGGAATACTTAAAATTGTATACATTGAAACATTTAGCAGGTAAAAATTAAAGAATTTTACATTAATAGTTGTAGGGGTTTGTTGAAACTTGATTTTTGTTGTTGAAGATTTATCATTTTAGTTGAAATTCATCTACTTAGTTGAAAACCCGTTTTTTTAAAGTTTAAATGAATTTTTTGAACTAAAAATAAATCTTCTTAGTTAAAACATTACGATTATAGTTACATATTTAGCTCTTTGGATAGAAAATAAATTATATTGTTAGAAATTAATGTTTTTATTTGAAAATTCAGCTATTTCATTTTTGGTTGAAAATTTATCTTTTGACTTCTTCAAGGTAAGTGGGTAAAAATTCATGCATTCTGTTGAAAATTCATTTTTGTTGTTGAAAATATTAATTTTTTTAAACTGGCAATTCAAGTATTCCATTCTTTTTTGTTTGTCAATTGAACTATTTGTCGTTTAAAATTCGCCTTTTTTTAAAAAATGAATGTTTTTTTATGTAAAATTACAATACTTAAACAATGAATTGTTTTTTGAATAGTGTTTTAACCGTAATAAGGTGCTAATTCTATTTTCGTAATTTTGGGCTCACAACTACGCAGCCATTCATACCGAGTATTCTTGCAACAGAAATAGACCATAAAAGGAGGAAAATTTCCAAAATTGATTAGCTTCAACCAGGTAGACGAACTATAGGCAAAGGTATAAACGGTTCTTACTTAATTCCAGAAGAATGCTTTCTAGGTTTTCCCCGCAAGTAATTGAGGGGTTCAAACTTAAAACGCCTTGCATAAATATGGGTCTTATATCTCTCAAACTTAAGACTATGTTGTAGAACCGTTTTTAGTTTAATATTTAGGAATTTGCAATCGTGTATGTTACATTAAAATATTTAGTGCTTATATTACTTTTTTCTTCTATTTTATTTGAATAACTGTACACTTTAAGGTAGTATTTTGTGTGTATATATTAGTTATATTTTCTCAAATATGTGATTCTAATTTCAAGGTAAAAGTGCCATCAATCATTTAAAATTTTAAATCGTACAATTAAAAATAATGTCGTAAAAAGCTCTGAATAAAAAATTGTAACATTTGGAAATGTTCAAGCATTTTTCTCAAATTAATATTTTACCTGACAGCCTTATTCTTGCATGCGGGGCTCTACAAGAATGGACGAACCCCTTTCCCTAGCTTCTCGTGGGAACAACAATGACAACACCAAACATAGTTGTAGTAAG
>NW_022878408.1:0-1079 GCF_010883055.1 Belonocnema kinseyi
AGGCTAGATGTAATGGATATCAACTTTGACACCCTTAAAAAGGAAAACAATAATAGAATCTTGGAAGTCCAAAAGTTAGCTCGGCTTGCAGGTTCAAAAGGGAAAATAGAAACGGATATAGGCCCTGGATTAACGGATGATTTAGATGAGGATTACGAACCGATATCTAGAAGGGAAGAAAAGTCAAAACAACGGATTTCTGAAAATAAAAATTTGTTAACGCGTAACCTAGAATCAAAAAATAACTCAAACTGGATCCCCGAAAATAAATCTAAAAATGAATTGGACCGAATTCCAGCTAAAGATATAATTAGGACCATCAAAGAAATCACTGGCCATGATGACATAGGCGTAGAGGATTTTATAAGTTCCATTAAAAAAGCTAAAAAAGAGGTGCACTCAGGAAGACCTATTACTAGATTTCGTAATAGCGGAAAAAATAAAAGATAACGCAGAAAGGGCTATAAGATATGCTAGCATACAGACTTATGATGACTTGTTTGACGCTCTACGTCAAAATCTTTCACAAATAGGTTCAGTTTCAGCACTCAGATCTAAATTAGAAAACTGTAAACAAGGACCGACCGAATTAGTACAAAACTTCAGTTTAAGATTCAAACAAATAGTAAACGAATTAAAATATGCCGTTCAAAGCGAGCATTCATCTATTATTGAAAGAAAAATTGCCCTAAACATTGAAGACAAAGAATGTCTTAAACGTTACCTATTAAACTTGAAAAGAGAAATTGGTCTTTAAGTAAAAGCACAGAACCCCACTAGTTTAATAGAGGCTCAGAATCAAGCCATAGAAACCGAAATGTGGCTACGCGAAGCGCAACCAGCTCGAACATCAATCTCACCACCGGTTCCTAAAACAAACTATCGCCCAACACCACGAATACACCCAACACCAACAACAAGAGTACCTAATCATTCTATGCCACTATCCACTAGAACAGAAATGAGGTGCTATAAACGTAACAAAATAGGTCATATGTCAAATCAATGCGTACAAAAACAAAATACAAATTTTCCAATTCCTTACGGACAGAAACGCCCACCCAACAGAATAAACAATT
>NW_022878409.1:0-1367 GCF_010883055.1 Belonocnema kinseyi
GATGGAGTCATTGGAGCAAAAACTAGTGAAGCAGGAAGAAATTAATAACACAAAGGTAGAGGAGATAAGAGGTAGGATGAAGAAACTTGAAAGCTCAAACGGAAATTGCGGTGGGGGCAAGAGTGGGAATAAGGAGTTAGAAAGGCTGAGAAACATAGAACAAAGAATAGACAAGAAAGAGAGGGAAGAAAGAAAATTGAACTTAGTGATAAAAGGTATAAGATTAGAGGGGAAGGAGCTGAAGGAAGGGGTGGACGAAGTACTAAAAAGGAAATAGAGGAAATGCGAAATATAGGAAGGGAAGTGAGAAGAGGGGAGATAATGGTACTGGTGAAACTAAAGAAATGGGAACATAAGAGGGAGGTGATGACAAAGAAGAGGCTATTATATGGTAGTCCGGAGAGAATAGAGGATGATTTGACATGAGTAGAAAAGAAGATGCAGTATAAATTAAGGAAAATAGCGGAAGAGGAAAGAAAAAAGGGAAAGAGTACATGGGTTAAGTATGGGAGAATTCAGATAGATGGAGTATGGTGGGATTGGGATGAAGAAATGGAAGATATAGTAAGAAATGAGGTGCAGGGAAACTAGAGGAGGAAGGAACGGGAGATAGGAAAATAAGAAATAGTAAGAAGGAAAAAAAGATGAGAAACGAAAGTAGGGAAGAATGGAAGATTTGTTACTGGAATATAGCAGGATTAGAGAGAAAGGATAAGGAGTTTATGAGAAATTTGACACAATGGGATGTAGTCATAATGATGGAGACGTGGTTAGATGAAAAGGGATGGGAAAGAGTAAGGGGAAGGTTACCAAGTGGTTACAAATGGCAAGTGCAAAATGCAAAGAGGATGAATAAAAAGGGCAGGGCAATGGGAGGAATGGTAATGGGAGTAAGGAATGAATGTATAACAGGGAAAGATAAAAAGGACAGGAAGGAACAAAAAGAAGGAGTAATAGTAGAAGAGGCTATGATGGGAGGAGAGAAATGGAAGATAGTGGGGATTTATGTGAACGGTGATATGCAGCAAAAAGCAGAGGAGATTAAAGAAATGATTGAAGAAAATAAAGAAGAGATTAGGATGATAATAGGTGCTGATTTCAATGCGAGAACAGGAGACAGAGGAGGAAGGGAATGGGGAGAAGAGAAAGGAAGAAAATCCAAAGATAAGGTACTAAATGGGGAGGGAAAAAAGTTGTTAAAGAGCTTGGAGGAGTTGGGATGGAATATCTTAAACGGGACTATAGAAGGAGATGAAAAAGGAGACTATACACGCTCAGGAAGTGAAAGGGGAACGGTAATTGATTATGTAATAGTGGATGATGAGGTAAGAGAGAAGGTTAAGAAACTAGAAGTAGGAGAATATATT
>NW_022878410.1:0-4137 GCF_010883055.1 Belonocnema kinseyi
TTGAAATTTCCTCTTCCTCGTCTCTTTCTCTACCATATTTTCCTCCCTTTACAACTTTTCTCTCTATTCCTCCTAGCAATTCCAAAAAATATTTCTTCCATTTTATCATTTCAATATCGTGGTTTACTTTTTTTCTTCTTTTTCTTTCCCTATTTACTACCTTCCATACCTCTTCTTCCGTCCTAGCCTTCTCCGCCTCTTCCTCAAACCTTTTATTCTCTTCCTCTTTCTTTTGATAACACAATTAAGTATACTCTTTCTTTTTTTCCTTATATTCTTCCCTACTACTTTTTTCTTTTCTCCATTTTCTTAATTCCCTTTTGACCTCCTTTTTTTTTTCTTTGCAGTCCTCATCCCACTCACTTCTATTCCCCCCTTTACTAACTTCATTATTATTTGTGCACTCTAATCCTATTTTTATTTCTCCTATCATTTTTTCCATCTCCTCGTCCACATTTCCCTCTCCCATTTTGATATTTCTTATTTTTTCGCTAAACTGTTCTTTTCCTTCCCTTGGCCAATCCCCTTTTCCTACACTTTTTACATTTGCTCCCCTTTTACTCATATTGCTATTCCTTTTTGTCCCTCTAATGTCACTATTAAGGGAAAGTGATCCGAATCAATATATTCTCCTACTTCTAATTTCTTAACCTTCTCTCTTACCTCATCATCCACTATCACATAATCAATTACCGTTCCCCTTTCACTTCCTGAGCGTGTATATTCTCCTTTTTCATGCCCTTCTATATTCCCGTTTAAGATATACCATCCCAACTCCTCCAAGCTCTTCAACAACTTTTTTCCCTCCCAATTTGCTACCTTATTTTTGGATTTTCTTCCTTTCTCTTCTTCCCATTCCCTTTCTTCTCTGTCACCTGTTCTCGCATTGAAATCACCACCTATTATCATCCTAATCTCTTCTTTATTTTCTTCAATCATTTTTTTAATCTCCTCTGCTTTTTTCTGCATATCACCCATTCAAATAAATCCCCACTACCTTCCACTTCTCTCCTCCCATCGTAGCCTCTTCTACTATTACTCGTTCTTTTTGTTCATTCCTGTCTTTCTTATCTTTCCCTGTTATACATTCATTCCTTACTCCCATCACCATTCCTCCCATTGCCCTGCCCTTTCTATTCTTCCTCTTTGCATTTTGCACTTGCCATTTGTAACCACTTGGTAACCTTCCACTTACTCTTTCCCATCCTTTTTCATCTAACCACGTGTCCATCATTATGACTACATCCCATTGTGTCAAATTTCTCATAAACTCCTTATCCTTTCTCTCTAATCCTGCTATATTCCAGTAACAAATCTTCCATCCTTCGCTACTTTCGTTTCTCATCTTTTTTTCCTTCTTACTATTTCTTATTTTCCTATCTCCCATTTCTTCCTCTTCTAGTTTCCCTGCACCTCATTTCTCACCATCTCTTCCCTCTCTTCATCCCAATCCCACCATACTCCATCTATCTGAATTCTCCCATACTTAACCCATGTTCTCTTTCCCTTTTTTCTTTCCTCTTCCGCTATTTTCCTTAATTTATACTGCATCTTCCTTTCTTCCCATGTCAAATCATCCTCTATCCTCTCCGGACTACCATATAATAACCTCTTCTTTGTCATCACCTCCCTCTTATGTTCCCATTTCTTTAGTTTCACCAGTACCATTATCTCCCCTCTTCTCACTTCTCTTCCTATATTTCGCATTTCCTCTATCTCTACCTTAGCATTAATCCTTTTTAGTACTTCTCCGGACTACCATATAATAACCTCTTCTTTGTCATCACCTCCCTCTTATATTCCCATTTCTTTAGTTTCACCAGTACCATTATCTCCCCTCTCTCACTTCCCTTCCTATATTTCGCATTTCCTCTATCTCTAGCTTAGCATCAATCCATTTTAGTACTTCGTCCACCCCTTCCTTCAGCTCCTTCCCCTCTAATCTTATACCCTTTATCACTATGTTCAATTTTCTTTCTTACATCTCTTTCCTCTCTATTCTTTGTTCTATGTTTCTCAGCCTTTCTATCTCCTTATTCCCACTCTCGCCCTCACCGCAATTCCCGTTTGAGCTTTCAAGTTTCTTCATCCTACCTCTTATCTCCTCTACCTTTGTATTATTAACTTCTTCCTGCTTCTCTAGTTTTTGCTCCAATGACTCCATCCTCTTTTCCAACTTTTACCTGATTTCTTCCCATTTTTTTATTTCTTTCTTAACTTCAGCCATTTCCCGCCTAATTTCCTTCTTTAATTCCTCTCCCCTTCTCTTCTGCTTTTCTTCATAAATTCCCATTACCTCTATCATCACTTCTCTAATTTCCTTCAGCCTTTCTTCTTTCATCGACATTTCATTTTCATCTCCGCTACCGTCGGCACCCTCCCTGTTATCGCTTTCCCCTACCAAACTCTGCTTTTCCGGCGGCGATCTAAACATTTTCTGGTATTTTATACTCGCCCCGAGTAATTTAGAATGATATTTTAAAGGATTTGATGTATATTTTAGGATATTTTAATAGATTTCAAGTAATTTTCAAATTATTTTAATAATTTAGTGTGAGCTTTTTAAGGATTTGAAATATTTCAGGGTATGTTTTAAATTTTAAGATATTTCCAAGAGCATGTCAAGAGCAAGTTCTAGGTATTTGAAAAGATTTTAAAGAATTTGAAAAATTTGAGAGAATTTTAAAAGATTTCAAGGAATTTTCAATTGGTCACAGTAATTTAAAATGATATTTCAAAGGATTTGATTTATATTTTAGGAAATTTTAATAGATTTCAAGTAATTTTCAAAGTATTTTAATAATTTAGCGTTAGATTTTAAAGGATTTGAAATATTTCAGGGTATTTATTGAATTTTAAGATATTTTCAAGAGCTTTAAATTTTTTTTAAAGATTTTCAAAGGTTTTTAAGGATTTTAACTATTTGAGGATGTTATAGAAATATTGTTTAAATTTTTGACAGTTTTTACATTATTTTTGACCTCACAAAACGATTATTATTGTAAAATTTTCAATCCAATTTCAAGAAGAGTTCAAGGTTACCAAGTTTTTAAAATAATCTATCTGAAACAGGTTATTTTACATGAATGTTCTTTAAAATTCAATTTATTATAACTACAAATTTCTAATGTATTGTTTATCTTTTTTTTAATTAACCGTACAGAATATTTAGGCAATACCCGGGGCCACCAAAAAACTTGACAGAGTCCTGTAATAGATATAGGCAGGTCTACGTCTTATATGTTTTTTCTCTCTCTAGAGCCCATTTCAGTTCTCCCTAAAGCTTTACCGGCAGGGATGCATTTTGAAGTACAATTTTACTGAAACAGTACATTTTCAAACTTTGCAGTACGGAAGTACCACTTATCAAATTCAGTACAATCGAGTTAGTACATTTTTAAATGTCAGTACATTGCAGTACAAAGCAGGCGGACGACATTCATTTCTTATTTTTCAATCAATCTGGAATTTTCATCCAAGAAGACGAATTATTATAATTGGACGGAAAGATATATAGCAGACAGCAAAAGGACCCAAGCAGCCAACAGGAAAGAAATATGACCTGAATGACGTCAGCCGTGCACCTCCCATGCCGTGGAAATTCTCAAATTTAAACGGACTTCTCTTTCTGGCATATAAGTTTAAAAAGAGAGGTCCGTTAGAATCCGAACATATTCACGCTTCACGGCATCGGGTTCCCACTACTGACGTCACTTACGTTCATATTTCTTTTCCGTTGGCTGATTGGCCGTTTTGACCACAGTATGACGATAGTTCTAGATTTGTTGATAATTGTATTATATTATAATTTTAGTCCAATGTTTACTCCAGAGTTGCAAAAAAACCGGTCCAGAAGTGCTCAAACTATTTTTGATACCTTTTAGAGCTTACTTTCACAATGTCTGTAGCAGAGTTTTTGGAGGGTCTTACCCTCGCATGATGAGGAAAATTTTGAAAATTTTCACGCCAACAGTGAAAACTGGACATGTATTAAAATACCCTCCATTTATCTGTCAACGCAAGAGTATACTTCACTATTTGCACGAATAGTGGGATGAAAAGACTTTGAAGGAAAAAGAGAACTCATGTCAGCAAATGCAGACCTGCAAAAAGACGGAACAAACAACCGCAGCAAAA
>NW_022878411.1:0-1083 GCF_010883055.1 Belonocnema kinseyi
TAATTTATTGCTAATTAATTGCTCAAAGACGGCATGGGTCCCATATCCCGAAAAGCACCCCCAAGACTCGAACTCGACACCCCCTTGGCGGTCTTAAGCTACGGCAGCCCGGAAACGCTATCTCGGCGACGAAAATAGTTACGGACTCGCGCTCTTCAGGGTAATTTATTGCTAATTAATTGCTCAAAGATGGCACAAGTCCTGGATCCCGAAAACCACCCCCTAGACTCGAATTCGACAACCCCTTGGCGATCTTAAAATAGAATTAACGCATTAATGTGTTGTTTACTCTAAAACTTAACCAAAACCATCAATTCATTGAAATATCTGAATGAATTCCACAGCATGGGAAATCATTTTAGTAAATGAAACATTAACAATTTAAGAAAATTATTAGTTTTTTAATGTTTATGCAAATAAGTGTTTCAATGACGATTTTTCATAAGGCCTTATAGTCATCGAAAATGCGATGTGTGCAAATGTATTTCAAATAGAGAAAACTTTTACTACTCTACGCACGATTCTAAAAAAACTACGGAACCAATTTTGACGTGCGAGTTCTTATTTTTTTTTCCTTATTCAATTCCCTGTCATAAAATTTTTATTTCCATCTCAGCATGAGTTTTACAGATACTTTGTTGAAAAAATTTTTGTACAATTTTTAAAAATTTATGGAATGTGAACTATATACTGAAAATAAGTATCAAATTCAAAAATCTAAGCCTGGGGCAGCATAATGATTTCAATAACAAAAAAAATGATATCTCGCATGTCAAATTGGTTAAGTGATTTTTTTTCGGAATCGTTATGATGGATCACTTACAGGCGTGCACATAGACTTCACTACGGACTGAAGGCCGTGAGCAAAAATACCTATAGCAGCTAAGCCACTTTCAATTCCGGTCTATTCTTAGCACTTATACTTTCGATTTGTACCATGAAATAATATACATTTAGCATCAATCTATGTAGAGGTGCTGTCTCGTCGATTTTTAAATTTTGAGCGGCGCTATTATCGAATGAGCGCTCGGTATATAGCGCAAGGAAATATAACATTTAAAAATGCAAAAGTCGTAATTACGA
>NW_022878412.1:0-1036 GCF_010883055.1 Belonocnema kinseyi
ATTTGAAATTTTGTAATTAAAAAAAGGAAATTTCGTTAATTATCAGCAATATTTGACCGTTCATTTAAAACAATCCATTACGAACAACTGTTAAAAACTATATAAATTTGAACAGAATGGTTCGAAATCGAAAGCCTTGAATTGTTAAATTTGTAATGAGCTAAATTTTAAGTTTAAACGCTACAATTTTAATTTGAAAAAAGATTCAAAATTAATTTAAAAATTGAAATTATTTCAAATAATTTGAAACACGATTTAGAGACTTTTGCAGATTTTAAAAAAATAAGCTTTTTGAGAATTATACAGTATTTGAAAAGAATAACAAAAACTGTTGTTATTGCTAAGAACATTGAAAATGATTTTTTATTTTGACGAATAAATTTTAAGTGATTATTTGAAAACATTTTAAAAATTAAAAAAAAAAGAATCCGGTAGATTTTAAGGAAATTTTTTTATTTTGCAGTTTTTTTAATGTTAGGAAAAAAATCTAATTAATAAAATATATCAATTTGCAACCCAAAAGTTTACTTTTTAACAAATTAAATTAATTTTCTATCAAATAATTGGTGTTTTAACTAATAAAATGTACTGGATAAAGTTTCAACCAAAAATTGAATAGTTCAATTTCCAGATAAAAACGATTAATTTGTAATCAATCCTAGAATAGTTACATTTTCAGATAAAAAAAATAATTTTTAATCGAAAAAATAAATTTTCAATAAAGTTGTTAAATTCTCAACCAATAACATGAATTAAACTTTCAACCAAATAGTTAAATTTTTAACCAAATAGTAACATTTTTAATCATAATTATAAAACCTTGTTGAAAATAACAGTATTTTTTTACCAAGTAATTCAACTTTTAGTGAAATAATCGACTTTTAAGCCCAAGAAGATGTACAGTGCATATTTCAACCAAACAATTGCATTTTTTACCAAAAATGATACATTTTCAACCAAAAAGATTAACTTTCTACCAAACAAGGTCAATTTCCAACAAAATATATGAACTTTCAACAAAATTATTTAATTTTAA
>NW_022878413.1:0-1274 GCF_010883055.1 Belonocnema kinseyi
GCGCCTATTTATCTTTTTATGAAAAAGAGGAAATGAAAAGCCTATCTTTTCTATGTTATATGTACATATTTAATGAATGTTACAAAATATTAGTATAAAATAATACAAGAGATCAAGGGATGAGTTCTGTATCTGAAACTGTAATTAATCTTTTATAATAGGATTTTAACGAATTCTTTACTTTTAGGTAGAAAATGAACTATTTTATTCCAAATGAGCTCTTTTTTTTATTATAGATTAATTTACATCTAATATTGATAAATAGCATTTACTACGATTTTTTAGCTCACTTTGATGATAATCATATTTTTTAAATAATGAATTTTGCATTTTTACACGAGAATTTTGCTAAATCAATTTAGTAACTTTTTTGAACGCGCATTGTAATAATCGACAATGACCTTATATGTTGAAAAACACATGTAATAAGCTTGTTGCCACTTGGTAAACTCTTCCCTGAAAATCTTGGTTAAGTCTCCCCAACATTAGTTCATGCATTCAATGTCATACAATTTTTATTAATAACTGTTTCATTATTCCAATTTATACCAAATCATTACACTACTTTGTAAGGCAAATTTCTGCCAATTTTCGATTATTGGGCTCAGTTAAGTCTTCCACTTTACTTTAACACTTTCCCCTGGACTTATCACATTAAAGTTTATGAAAAACATAAATATTTTGTTTAAAATTAAAATAATAATTATTATTGTGGGAGCATGCGTGCAGGTCGAGTAAATGATTACAGTTTATTTTAACACTAAATGATTTGTGTTTATTCAATTGACACGAAGTGAACAAAGTGACGGCCGGATAGAGACTGCCTGGCTAATCTGTACCTAAGCTAGGCGACAGGGCATCGAAGGGCTCGCAATGCCCTTTTTGGCAGGAACGAACTTGTCGAGACCCTTCTAGAAAGTTCTGGGCCAGTCGCGTACCTGATTTGCTAGTTTTACCTTCTATTAACCTACTTGAAGCTAGAACGTGATACAAAATATTTGATTGAAACGAAAGTAATATTTGGTGTTATTTTCAAATTAAAATATGTGAATAATTATAACAGGTAGTCACCACATATACCCCCCTGCTAGTGTTTGACTCGATAAAATGAGAACATAAAAGAAATGTGTAAAGAATAATATAAGGGACGAAAACGACGTACATGTAATGTAAAAAAAAAATCCTAGCTACGTTAATAAAACCTGAGTAGTGTAAAGAAAAACATTAGAAAAATAAAATCTCTTCCGGCTGTATAAAATACAATATTGATTATA
>NW_022878414.1:0-1114 GCF_010883055.1 Belonocnema kinseyi
AGAATTTCGCCGGGAGCGGGTGCTAATCTGAAAAACTGCACTCGCTCCCAGCGAAATCGCGGTAAAATTTCAGCCACAACCACGTCTCACGACCGTGATTTTCGATTATCGCTGTATTAAACTTTCATGTTCATACGACTTTCCTACCGTTAAAAATCCAGATGTTTAGTGCCAATAAGCTATTTTTCTCCGAAAGTTTATCTTGTGTCATTCCAATGGATTTAATATGGTTTGAAAAGTGAATAAATCAATTTAAAATCTAAGAAAGCATTTTAAATAATTTTGAAAAAAATCGAGAGTTTAAGGGTTTTTCATGTAATTTGAAAATATTTTAAATTATTCAAACAGACTTTCGGCAATTTCAAGGGATTGAACCGTAGTTATTTGATTACAAATTTCTTTAAACTTATAAACGAATTTTAAATGATTTAAAAATATTTAAAAGAGTTCAAGATATTTTTAATGAATTTATGAGATTTTAACTCATTTTAAAAAGTTTTTGAGAAATTTTAGTAGAATTTAAATTAGTTTTAAGATTTTAAAGTAATTTTAAACTATAAATAATGTTCTTGAATTCTTCTGTTAAATATCTTGAAATCTTCGGAAATTTTTAGAGATCCTTGGAATTCTAGTAAATTTCTTAATATATATATATATTGATTTTTTTTAATCTTTTATAATATCATAAAATATTTTTGAATGTAGTTGAAATCTTGTTTAATCACATAAAATATTCAATAATAATTTGAACAATAATTTCAACTGACTGATAATTAGATTTCAAATATGGAATATTTTAGAATGGAAATAAATTTTTCAAAATGCAAAAATTCCAATTTAAACATTGTTTTACCCCCTCCACTCTGACTCGAAAAATCCATTGAAAATGATTTTTAAAATTGGGAACTATAGCTAGAACGAACAAATTGTCCCAAAAAAAACCTGAAGGTATCTTTGAAGGCCTCTCATCCATACCCCTAGGTGATTTTTGATTCATTAAAAAAAATTATTGTTTAAACAATGATATTGTTTATAATACTTATAATTTGTTTAAACAATCAGTGAACAACAATTCCAACTGACTGACAACTAGATATCTAATATGGAATATTTT
>NW_022878415.1:0-1244 GCF_010883055.1 Belonocnema kinseyi
GATTTATTTTTATTTTTCAATACGTAATATTCAAAAACATTAATATAAATCAGGTATCCAAAAAATAAAGGGATCTTTCTCAATATTTGCCGAAAACTTCAGTTCATTTTAAATAATTCGATGTGAACTAAGTTAAATATGAGAAAGTATCGAAAAATAAAGTAACTGTGGAGACCCAATATCAAACTTATATTCCGAAAAACTTTTTCAATATAAAAAACCAAAGCAACTTAGGAAGAGTATCATATCGTTTATTTTCATTCATTTTTTAAATAACACACAAATGATGCATAGTGTTGATATTGTGCACCCGTACATGCATTATTTCCAGGTATCTTCTTATATTAAGCGTACACCTCAGCTGCATTGTTTTTAATGCATTAACGTAATTTGAAGAAATCGGAAAGTGCCCCTCGTTTGGATATATCTGATACCGATTGGAAAGAAATTGATTCCAATAACGCGTTGAACCTCCAAAATAAAAAGGAAAAAATTACACAAAATACGCAGGCCTCAAAATTTCAACTGTCTTTTTCCACTCGCACTAGTGAAAAAAAAACGAAAGAAAAATTTTTTTCCAACATTCAACCAGAAAATATGAAAAAATCGTTGAAATTCTTTGAAATCGCTTTAAATTATTGCAGTTGATTGAAAATTCCTTTGGAATGTTTTAAAATACCCTGGAAAATTTAAAATCCTTTAAAATTTCTTGAAATTCTTCAAAGCTCTTGAAAATTGTTTACAATGTCCAAAAATACCCTAAAATATTCCGAATCCTTTAAAATCTCATACTAAATTATTGAAATCAATTGAAAATATCTTGGAATCTATTAAAATATCTGAAGATATATGAAATCCTTTAAAATCTCATATTGAATTACTGTGAAAAATTGAAAATTCCTTGGAACCTTTTCAAATTCTCTCAAATATTTCGAAACCTTTGAAATATTTTGAAAGACCTTTACATCTTTTAAATATTCCTAAAGGACTGTGGAATTTTTTTAAATAACCCTGCTAAAGTTGCTAAGTTTCTTTTAAATTCTTTAAAAGTATTAAATTAGTTAAAAATTCCTTGACATCTTTTAAACCATACTCAAATATTTAAAGACCTTAAAAATCTTTTGTGATCTCTTGAAATTTTGTACTTTGAAATGTTTTCAATAGCTTTTCTAAAATTTTGTTAATTCTCTGAAATTCGTTTAAATTATAAAAATAAATTGAAAATACCTTGACATCTTTTAAAA
>NW_022878416.1:0-1778 GCF_010883055.1 Belonocnema kinseyi
GATATTTTTGAGCCATGAGATTATAGGGTTACCAGATTAAGGGGCGGAGGATGAAAATGGTACAGAGTAAATCATTTTTGCGGGTTCAGTGGTAATATTATACAAGGGTCGAGAAATTGAAATAAATAAAAAATGTTTCAATGAATCGAAAGTTTTATCAGAATCTAGAAAAATATGAATATATAAACCGAAATGGTTTGCCTAAATAAAGTCTGAAAAAAGTTTAAATTGATTTTCTTGAATTTTCAGACAAAAATCCCTCATTGCACTTATTCTGTGGTATCATTCTTTTATACCAAAATTCATTTAATGAAATTCACAGAATTTACGGAACACGAAGAATTCACGGAATTTGAGAAATTCCAAGAATTTACGGAACGCGTGGAATGAACGAAATTTATGGAAGACATTAAATTCAATGCATTGACGAAATTCATTAAATACACGGAATAAATGCAATTTACGAGATTCGAATTTATGGAATTCACGGAATATAAAGGCTTTGCGGAAGTCACAACAATAAAAAAATGTACAAAATTCATGGACTTCGCGGAATTCATCAAATTGACGGAGTTCAAGGATTTCGCGGAATTAAAGGAATTCAAAAAATTCAAAGAATTTACAGAATTAACGAACTTCAAGGATTTCATAACTTAAAAGAGTTCACAGGATTTGTGAAATTCTGGAATTCATGGATTTTCAAAAATTCATGAAATTCACGGAGTTCAAGGAATAAAAGGAATTTAAACAATTCTAAGTATTCACGGATTTCGCGGAAATCAAAGATTTCACAGGATTTGTGGAATTCTTAATTTCATGGAGTATCATAATTTTCGAACATTCAGTGAATTCCATGAATTATTTGAATTTATTGAATTCTATTAATTCCGGGAAATATGTTAATTCCGCGACAACAATAAAATCAGGGAATGCATGAAATTCCCTAAATTTAAGGAATTCATTAGGTTCCATGAATTATAGAAATTCATGGAGCGTCATAATTTTCGAAAATCCAGTGAATTCCATAAATTCTTTGAATTCCATTAATTCCGGGAAATATGTTAATTCCATAAATTTCGTAAATTAGGTGAATTCGGTCAATTCCGTGCTTTGCTGAATTTCGTGAATTTCATGCATTTCGTGAATGTCATGAATTTCCTAAATCTCGTAAATTCCTTGAACTTATTGAATTCCATGAACCTTGAGAATTCTTTGTCACATAATTCAACCATAGTTTATATTTTTTTAGACAGGGTTTATAGTTATTGACAAAAAGTATTTTGTTAACATTACCCCCCCTCTCTCCTTGTAACAGGCCGTGCCTAGATAAATCAAGCGTTCTAAGTTTACATAACAGAATTTCATGATTAAGAAAGTCAAACGCTTTAAATGAATCAAATAAAACCTCTACCGTGATCTCTTACCCATCAAGAACGATCTCAAGGTCAGTGCGAAAATCTTTGCTTGTGGGGAAGAGTTATAAACCAGGGGAATGCAAACGAGCCGCGTATACTATTTCTCACAATAAGAATATTGAACAAGCATGACACAAATATTGACGAATACGCAATGACTATTCTTTCAAAGACACGTGAAGTTTGCGTTGCAATGTAAGTGATGCCACTACAGCGTACAGAAAGTTTGTGCGCGCTGTAGGGCAATACTTGGGAAGTTTGTCCGCTAGGGTTAGGTCGTAACTCGCGAAAGTATAAATACTCTAGGGTTTGTCATAACAGGCTTGGAAACTTTAGGGTTTGTCAAGTACTTTCGTACACGCT
>NW_022878417.1:0-1750 GCF_010883055.1 Belonocnema kinseyi
AAATTAAATTATATTCGAAACTACAGTTTTAATATCAATAAAATAAAAGTGATTAATAAGCAATTTATCTTTCCGTAGATTTCGGTAAAAAAGTGTTTTTTTCTACCAAGACACTCGATAAATAATGCAAAGTTTGAACTTTTGTTAATTAAAAAAAAAATGTTGAATTCCAGGAATTAGAAAATTGACGACAATTTAAAATTCTTCAATTGAAAAATTCCTAAATAATAAAACTTCCTATACAGATTATGATATTACTGAATTTGAAAAAGAAGCACAGTATAAAATTTACGTGATATAATTTCTGAAAAAACAAAATATCTGATAGTGTAATTTTCTAATTACCACATTTTCTATTTGGAATATTTTACTTTTGTAGAATTTTCACTCGTCCTCCTGAAGAGGAGGACAATTCGATGACAATTCGTTCCAAAACAGCCTAGCCTGAGAGCAGTGGTCGGCAAACTTTTTGCTTCATTTTCAGGTATGGTCAAGCTCCACCAGACTTAATTTTTTCTACTACTTTTCGATCTATTCATGTACCTAAGTGTATGTTAGCTTACTCCAGGTCAGGAGTTTGCTATTTAAATAATTATCTATGATAATAAGTTAGATAATTCAATTTTTTCAATTAAATTTTTTTTATGCGGTATATAAAAGATTGTATATTAAAAACTTTCCAAAAGATTGTATTATTTCATAGGCCAGTGCAAATAAAGAAATCGCCAGAGTAAGCTTAATTAGTGTCACCATTTGTGTTTGATATATCAACTACACTGAAACTTTGATATTGGGTCGATTTTGGGACTGGCCTTGGTGGGGAATTACCCAGATAGAGGGCTGCACACCCATCGCAACTCTTTTTACTCCTATTTTCGGCGTGGCGTCAATGTTCGGAAGAACTTTATTAGGGGTCCGATATCTAGGGTTCAGTGTGTTATGTTTTTAGTTTAAAATTAATTTTTTATTTGAAAATTGAACTATTTTATATTTAGCTGAACATTAATTTTTGTACAATGAAAATTCAACTACTTGGATAGAAGTTGAACTACTTTGTTAAAAATTAATGTTGTTTTCAAGTTTCAAATCTTTAGTTGAAAATTGAACTATTTTGTTTAAAATTTAGTTTTTTTTCTTAAATTTTTTTATTCCAATACAATTATTCACCTAAAAATGTCACTTTGTCAGTTTCTTCTCTTGTTGGTTAAAACTGCAACTTTTTGGTGAAAGATTAACTGTTTTGGTGATAAATTAATAGATTCGGTTTGAAAATGAAACTGTTTTACAAAACAACTCGTCTTTTGACTTGAAAGTTCAATTACTTTTTTTTCTTCTTGACTGAGAAATCTTTGTGTGCCGAAAATTCGTCTTTCTGGTTAAAAAATTGCATTCGTGGCTTAAACTACTTTGTTAAATTAATTTTTCCACCACCAATTTCCTTAATGGAAAATTGAACAACTATATATTTTTTAATAAATTCATTTAGTTTGTTGACAATTGATTTTCTTTGGTAGAAAATCAATATTTAAACTTAAAAATTCATGTTTTTGGTTTGAAATTCTATTTTTTTTTGTGAGAATTTAACTATTCCATTTTTGGTGGAAAATACTTTTTTTAATGGTAAATTATTTTTTTAACTCAAAATTTAACTATTTTCTTAAAAAAGAATTTCTTCCTTCAACATTAATTGTTTTAACTGAAAATTTAACAATTACTTGTTTTGGTAAAGATTTAGGTTTTTCAGTAGAAA
>NW_022878418.1:0-2668 GCF_010883055.1 Belonocnema kinseyi
AAAGGCAGGGGTTTAATGAAATAATCCGAAAGTCACATTGATGAACAGAGCTTTGTTCGTGTACTTTTACTGCCTACTGCCTGCTTTATGAATGCGAACTTAGTCACAAGACAATCTGTTTGTGAGTTATGGAAATCCTAGTTAGGGATGTGCCAATATATTTTACCGAGAAGAAAATTTAGTATAGTATTAATGCTCACAGGCCTAAGATGTCAGAAACTCTTATGACTTCGGAGAATATTCCTTCCGTCTTACATCCTTTCTCCTGAAACTTAAACAATCTTCTTCAAAATCAAATAACCCTCTTCTAGAGAACAAAAATTAGTAGTATATCTGTGTGCTTCATGTTTAGCTGTGGGGCTTGTGTACCTGAAAACTTTTCTTATATTTAAGACAGGAATGCGAATTCTAAAGTTTCCTAAATTATATTCTAATTAAGTCTAAATTCTAAAGACTAAATGAGTCGGCATCCGCCATAAAGTCCTTGAATCCTTGACCATCCATCCACCTTCTGAACTATAATGCACATAGAAATAGAGATAGGGCAATACAACCAGTATTGCGTAATTCAGGTACCAGGCTGAGGGCCCATGCCGCTGTAAGAAAGAGTGAATACGTCGTGTAGGGGGAGAGGCGAAAGCTTTTGGCCTGCTGTTTCTGTTCACTATCTCTACTCTACAGTCTATACTCTATAATATAGCTATATACTGTTTATAGAGTTCGTACTGTCTAATCTTTATAGTCTATGACTCTATGGTCTATATTATAGACTCAATACAGATTTATAGACTTATAGATATAGAGTATCGTTGCAGGCTTCTAACACTTTCTTACAAGAGGGAGTGGAACGGCTAATCCAAAAGGAAAGAAACCCTTGGTGGTAAATCCGAGAGTGGCATATCTATAATTATTACTTATTTGCAATCAATAATCGATAATATTATTGTAACAGTATTTTTTAGAACAATATCAAAACATTATTAATTAGTTATTGATAATTAATCATTATTGTTAAATATAATTTCCTTTAAGGGCATGTGACACAGCTAAATACCTATATTACCGACCTCACTTTTTTGGTCCACTGCATGTTTTTTTGAACCTAAGAACTTTTTTTGTAAATAAAATATCGAGCTGAAACTTTGGGAAATGTATTAGAGTACAATAAAGTACGTTTAGGTACTGCATTTTGGTAGGAACGTCACTGAAAATTATTTCATCTTTTTTCTGAACCTCAACATTTTTTGAACGTTCGAACTTTTTTTATACATAAAATATCGGTCTCAAACGTTGAGAAATGCAAGAGCCGAAAGAAAACTACGTTTAAGTACAAAGCTTAATAATAACAGATGTAAAAAAAAAATTTCAACAATCAATTCCAACGGCATCAACTGGTAACGTTGTACACAAAAATACGAACTCTCTAGAGCCTCGTCTAGTGGCCGCCAGGTTTCGTATTTTCGTGTACAACGTTACCGGTTGATGCTGTTGGAATTGATTGTTGAAATATATTTTTTTACATCTTTTATTATTAAGCTTTGCACTTAAACGTAGTTTTCTTTCGACTCTTGCATTTCTCAAAGCTTGAGACCGATATTTTATGTATAAAAAAAGTTTGAACGTTCAAAAAATGTTGAGGTTCAGAAAAAAGATGAAATAATTTTTAGTGACGTTCCTACCAAAATGCAGTACCTAAACGTACTTTATTGTACTTTAATACATTTCCCAAAGTTTCAGCTCGATATTTTATTTACAAAAAAAGTTCTTAGGTTCAAAAGAACATTCAGTGAATCGAAAAAGTGAGGTTGGTAATATAGGTATTTAGCTGTGTCACATGCCCTTAAGTAATAATCACTACTTATATAAATCTAGATTATTATCTAGAAAGTTATGAAATTTTTATATGAACAGATAAAGTAGAAAAATTAGTTTAAAGAGAATTCTGCAATCATTGTACAGAAAAATTGGTTTGAATGACTTTTTTAGCACAACATAATTGTTAATTAATAATGATTAATTATTGGAATAACATTTATTATTAAGTAAATGTATAAAAACTTTTCGTAATTAAAAATAACCGATAATTAATAATTATAGGTATTATTTTCTACTAAAATTGCGGTAAAAAATTAAATAAAAATGTTAAAAATTATAAATTCCTAGTTGTAATAATCCCTATTTAATTGAATCTGGAATATTAACTAGAAATTCAAAAAATGTTTAATTAAAAATAAACGTGAGTATCGGTTCATACAGGTCACTTAAAGATTTAATCTTTGACTCAGAATTGAGCGTGTGGATTACATAACGTCCTTAGCGCTCGGACATTCCCAGTACCCCGTGCATTGCTGAAACGCAGAAAAATGTTCACAAATGACAAATTAGGTCAATTTACTGCGCAAAAAATATGACAATGTACTAAAAATTAAAAACTGGAAATTTTCATTGCACCGAAATCAATGACTTTTGAAACTAAACTCGCAAAAACTCGGCTTCGGCTTAAGTAAATGATTCCGTTTTTTTTCTCCAAATAGAAAATCATCGACCGATGCCGATTATGTTTATTAAATAGAGTTTTTTCTGACATTTTTAATATAAAAAATGATTGAAAAACGTCACCGTCAGGAATCGTTTCCTTAGACTTTGATGGAAAAAGTCTG
Organism: Belonocnema kinseyi; assembly: GCF_010883055.1. Lineage (NCBI taxonomy): Eukaryota > Metazoa > Arthropoda > Insecta > Hymenoptera > Cynipidae > Belonocnema > Belonocnema kinseyi. The sequence goes on from NW_022878418.1 coordinate 2,661, forward strand.
CAGGAAGT
>NW_022878419.1:0-1099 GCF_010883055.1 Belonocnema kinseyi
AACTTCCAATTTTATAACACAATTGCCATATGAGATTCGGTTGCAAGGACAGTGGGTAGTAGCACTCACAGAAATACAACTTCCTCGTACATTTCTTCATGTAAGACACGATGACTCAATTGAAAACCGCATTACCCATATGAATGCTGGAACTGACGGGCATACGTTCCCACAATTTGATGGTAATATCAAAAATAGAAAAAGCATTGAGAATGGTATTGACCTTCTTCACAAATATAAAGTACCTGTTGCAGAAGATAAAATAAATGATGAAAATATGAGAGAAAAGTTAGAAGATTTAATAGAACTTATTGTCATGAATGAAAAGTTAGAAGATGAAGCAGAAGTTCTTATGTGGAAAAAACCCCTTGTAAATTTCTTTGAACTTGGCCTTTATGATGATATTCAGTCTCTTTTAAATACTCTGAACAGTCTTCCAGAATTAGGACAACACATTCAATTTAAATATGACAAATTCAAAAGCAGCTACGTGCGCATACAAAAACAGTGTACAAAATTATGTCAGATGACTGATCAACATTTTTTGGTACTTAGTGATAAATTATTACGTATTCTTGGTTTTGCACCAGATAATCTACTTCCAATTGAAAATAATGAGTATACTGCTAGACATCCACCTAGTCTAGCTAGTGGTCTTCCGGATAAATTATTTGTTTACTGTAATATTTGTGAACCTCACATTACTGGTGATGTAAAAGCTCCACTCTTACGTACTGTTTCTGTAGATACAAGAGATTATTGTTTTGGTATAACACAAGTCAGTAATTTTTCACCACCCAATTACATACCAGTTCTTCATACAGGATTTCCTACAATTGAAATTGATATAAGGGACCACGTTGGTTTGCCAATACCATTCGAGTTTGGTACGCTGACAGCTACACTTCACTTTAAACGTATTGATTAGATATAGATAAGAAAGAAATAATGAGCCAATACGCCGAATATTACGCCTTACAAGCAGGCGGTGGTGGAAGGATTCTCCAGATTTATATTGGCGCACCATATCAAAAAGGTCACGGTATTGGAAGCTTTCTTGGCGGTCTATTTCGGCGTGTTCTTCCTTTCTTAACTAGAG
>NW_022878420.1:0-1789 GCF_010883055.1 Belonocnema kinseyi
ATTGAAAAATAACCAAATAATAAAATTCCCGAAATTATGAAAGTGCCGAAATATAAAAGTCGAATTGGAATATTCAGGAAAATAAAATAAATAAAATTCCAGGCAATAAGATATTACCGAATTTTAAAAATCACCAGAGAAAATGGCTGAATCATAAAATAACCGAACTAAAAAATTCCTGAATTTAAGCAATTACAAAAAAATGTTTATTAAATATTATTTATTTATTGAAAATACAATAATCGAATATATATTTCTGGATGAAAAAATTTGTTTACAAATGTGCATAGTATTTGAAAAAAATATAAAAAAGTTGTGAAAATCGAATTTTTTATTAATAAAAAAAATAATAAAAGTAATAAAAATAATTTTTGACATAAATCGTTGTTGAATTGAATCCTGCAAGGTTTGTGCAAAAATGTTATTATGTAGGTACGAATAAAATTTAGGCAGAACATTTTTTTCTTTCAAAGCGCACGTGTTTTTAATGTATTTTTTAACACAATTTTTATAAAATTATTATTCAGGTGCCGGAGATTTTATTTTTTGGGATTTTTCATTCATCCCTTTCGGAATTTTTTCCAGTGGTCCCATATTTTTATATTTTCTCTTATAATTATGTCTTTTTTAAAAATAAAAAGTCAACATTTCAAAACATTTCAAAATCATCAAAAGTATCTATTCTCTTTTAAATTATTTTAAATCTTTTAAAACTATTTAAAAAAATTTTCGGAACTTTTAAATGTAATTAGACTGATTCCCATTTTTCCTAACATTTTTGTAAAATCCTGAACACAAAATTGTTTTAAGAGCTTCCAGATTTTTTCTAATATTGTAAATCTTTTGAAATGTTTTGAAATATTTTTAAACATTCTCTTTGAGTTATGTACTTTTTTGAAATAAAAAATCATTTTAAATCTACCCAGAAATTTTTATTGTTATCCTAATATTTCAAATTCTTGAGAAGCTCCAAATTTTGTTCTTTTCTTTGAAATATTCAGAAACCTCCAGATTATTTGATTTTTTTCTAAATTAATGCTTATCTAACTGTTCTTTAAGAATTAAAATAAAATAATTTTACCTTCGAAATACAAATAAAAACAAATAAAACAATTATAATCGTAAGATTCAAAGTTTAAATTTGTCACTCTGAATTGTGTGTGTGACGATTTGTCCGGGTCTCAAGTCCAGCTCAATATTTAGAACAACCTTCATTTTTTTGAAATTGTAATTTTTCGGTTGTAACTTACCGGGCAATCATTTTATTCTTTGAAAGATTTTCTACAAATCTTTTTAAAAATGTTTATATTCTTATCCAAAATGAGAAGGTATTAGTTTTTAATGAAAAATAACTTTTTCGGATTTTATCAAATGTCGACATTTTGAGGCCCCTTGAGTCAGAAAAACAAGTTTTTACGTCGGGGCCTGTTTGTCTGTCCGGTGTCGTCGTTGTTGCAGTTGTCTTTATACCGGATAACTGTTCCGATTGGATTGGGCTTTGACACACTGTTCGAAAGACCAAAAAGAAAGATCGAGTTCGTCAAACAGCCATTTTTGATAAAAATTCAAAAAGTTGATGCTTTTTAAAAATTTTTAAGACCAATTTTTTTAAAAATTTGAAAATTCTATTCACAGCCATTTATGGTACAAAAAAATATGAACAATTTATCCTGACAACTTTTTTTCATAAAATCAAACTTACCAAAGTTAAAGGATTTTAAAAATCCAATAAACCAAACGAAAATGGACATTTGAAGCAAAAAAAGCTTGATATGGAAAAAAGTCAAGA
>NW_022878421.1:0-2462 GCF_010883055.1 Belonocnema kinseyi
AAACTTTATCCTGTAAACTGTATTAGTTAAAACACCAATTATTTGTTAGAAAATTAATTTATTTGTTTTCGATTATGACTTCAAATATTATTTCAGTCTAAACAATTTTTATCTTTAACCCATTCAATTTGAAATTTTTTAATTAAAAAAAGAAAATTTCGTTAAATATCAGCAATATTTGACGGTTCATTAAAAAAAATCCATTACAAACAACTGTAAAAAACTATGCATATTTGAACAGAATGGTTCCAAACAGAAAGCCTTGAATTGTTAAATTTGTAATGAGCTAAATTTTAAGTTTAAAGGCTACAATTTTAATTTAAAAAAAGATTCAGAATTAATTTAAAACTTGAAATTATGTCAAATAATTTGAAACACGATTTAGACTTTTGCAGATTAAAAAAAAGAGAAGCTTTTTGAGAATTGTACAGTATTTAAAAAGAATAACAAAAATTGTTGTCATTTCTAAGAACATTGAAAATGATTTTTTATTTTGACAAATAAATTTTAAGTGAGTATTTGAAATAATTTTAAAAATTAAAAAAAAAGAATCCGGAAGATTTGAAGGAAATTTTTTTATTTTGCAGTTTTTTAATTTTAGGAAAAAATCTAATTAACAAAATATATCAATTTTCAACCCAAAAGTTTACTTTTTTACAAATTAAACTATTTTTCTATGAAATAATTGGTGTTTTAAGTAATGCAATGTACTGGATAAAGTTTCAACCAAAAATTAAATACTTCAATTTCCAGATAAAAACGATTAATTTTTAATCGAAAAAATGAATTTTCTATAAAGTTGTTAAATTCTCAACCAATAACATGAATTTTCGACCAAGAAAATTAATGATCTACAAAAAAGACAAATTTCAAACAAAATACATGAATTTTCAACAAAATTATTTAATTTTAAACTCAAAAAAACGAATTCTCTACAAAAAGTTGATTATTTTCAGCGAAAAAAATGAGTTTTCAATCAAAGAGTTAAACTTTCAACCAAATAGTTAAATTTTTAACCATAATTATAAAACCTTGTTGAAAAAAATAGTATTTTTTTTAACAAAGTAATTCAACTCTTAGTAAAATAATCTACTTTTAAGCGCAAGAAGATGTACAGTTCATATTTCAACCAAACATTTGCATTTTTGACCAAAAATGATACATTTTCAACCAAAACGATTAAATTTCTACCAAACAAGTTCAATTTTCAATAAAATTATTTAATTTTAAAGTCAAAAAGAGTATCATCTACAAAAAAGCTGAATTTTTAACCCAAAATATGATTTTTCAACCAAAATTTTAATTGTCGACCAGACGACCAAATAGTTTAACTTTCTATCAAGTTGTAGACTTTTAACGCTCAAAGATGCAATTTTTACAAAAAAGTAAAATTTTTAACAAAAAATTTAATTTGAAGGTAAATGTTTGAATTTTCAACTATAATTATGAATCTTTAATATGAAAAAATTCATTTTTTTACTAAGTACTTCAACTGTAAGTGATTAATCGAATTTTCCACCCAAAAATTATGATTTTAATTTTTAACAATACAGTTGCATTTACCACAAAACAACTTTGCAGCCAAAAAATAATTACAGTTTATATTTCATCCGAAAAATTTAATTTTTAACCAAAAAGTGTTAATTTTCCATAAAACAATGTAATTTCTACAAAGTAAGACGAATTTTAAACAAAATATATGATTTCTTAACCAAAAATGGTATAGATTAATTGTAGGTTTCAAATATGTATTTTCAACAACACATAAAACATATTTTTATCAGAATAGTTAAATTTTCAACGAAAGAGATGAACCTTCGAATAAAAAAATAAATAAATTTTTAACAAAGTAGTTGAACTTTTGATACTTAGTAAAAAAATTAATTTTTTCTTATTAAGGATTCATAATTATAGTTGAAAATTCAACTATTTGCCTTCAAATTAAGTTTTTTGTTAAAAATTTTACTTTTTTGTTAAAATTGCATCTTTGAGCGTTAAACGTCTACAATTTGATAGAAAGTTAAACTATTTGGTCGACAATTACAATTTTGGTTAAAAAATCATATTTTTGGGTTAAAGATTCAGCTTTTTTGTAGATGATACTCGTTTTGACTTTAAAATTAAATAATTTTGTTGAAAGTTCATATATTTTGTTGAAAATTGAACTTGTTTGGTAGAAATTTAATCTTTTTGGTTGAAAATGTATCATTTTTGGTCAAAAAAGCAATTGTTTGGTTGAAATATGAACTGTACATCTTGTTGGGCTTACAAGTCGATTATTTCACTAAGAGTTGAATTACTTTGTTAAAAAATATACTGTTTTTTTCAACAAGGTTTTATAATTATGGTTAAAAATTTACCTATTTGGTTGAAAGTTTACCTCTTTGATTGAAAACTCATATTTTTCGCTGAACATAATCAACTTTTTGTAGATAATTCGTTTTTTTGAGTTTAAAATTAAA
>NW_022878422.1:0-1121 GCF_010883055.1 Belonocnema kinseyi
ATTAAATTTCTACCAAACAAGGTCAATTTCCAACAAAATATGTGAACTTTTAACAAAATTATTTAATTTTATAGTGAAAAAGAGTATCATCTACAAAAAATCATATTTCTGGGTTAAAAATTCAGCTTTTTCGTAGATGATACTCTTTTTGACTTTAAAATTAAATAATTTTGTTGAAAGTTCATATATTTTGTTGGATTGACCTTGTTTGGTAGAAATTTAATCTTTTTGGTTGAAAATGTATCATTTTTGGTCAAAAATGGCTTTGTTTGGTTGCAATATGAACTGTACATCTTCTTGGGCTTAAAAGTCGATTATTTCACTAAAAGTTGAATTAATTTGTAAAAAAATACTTTTTTTCAACAAGGTTTTATAATTATTGTTAAAAATTTAACTATATGGTTGAAAGTTTAACTCTTTGATGGAAAACTCATATTTTTCGCTGAAAAAAATCAACTTTTTGTAGATAATTCCTTTTATTGACTTTAAAATAAATAATTTCGTTGAAAATTCATGTATTTTGTTTGAAATTTGTCTTTTTTTGTTTATCATTAATTTTCTTGGTCGAAAATTCCTTTTATTGGTTCAAAATTTAACAACTTTATTGAAAATTTATTTTTTCAATTAAAAATTTTTTTTATCTGAAAATGTAACTATTCTAGGATTGATTAAAAACTAATCGTTTTGATCTGGAAATTGAACTATTCAATTTTCAGTTGAAACTTTATCCTGTACATTGTATTAGTTAAAACACCAATTATTTGATAGAAAATTAATTTAATTTGTTAAAAAGTAAACTTTTTGGTTGAAAATTGATATATTTTGTTAATTATGTTTTTTCCTAAAATTAAAAAAACTGTAAAATAAAAATATTTTCTTAAAATCTTCCGGATTCTTTTTTTTTAATTTTTAAAATGTTTTCAAATACTCACTTAAAATTTATTTGTCAAAATAAAAAATAATTTTCAATGTTCTTAGCAATCACAACATTTTTTGTTATTCTTTTTAATTACTGTACCATTCTCAAAAAGCTTATTATTTTTTTAAACCTGCAAAAGTCTAAATCGTGTTTCAAATTATTTGAAATAATTTCAAGTTTTAAATTAATTCTGAATCTTTTT
>NW_022878423.1:0-3093 GCF_010883055.1 Belonocnema kinseyi
ACCCTTCAAACGCACGGGCAATGATTGTTTGGATGCTAAAAAATAACAATAAGTTTGTCTGACAGCTCCTAAATGGTGCCAAAGTAAACTGGCAGACTGTCAACCATGTAAAAAACTTAAATAAAAAAACGTCATTTTATTACTCTTCAAAACCATGGGGAATGATTGTTTTGATGCTAAAAACTAATAATAAGTAAGAATGGCAGCTCCTGAGTGGTGCCAAAGTTTACTGGGAAACTGTCCAACATGTCAAAAATTCAAGAGAAAAAACGACATTTTATTACTCTTCAAACCCATTGAGAATGATTGTTTGGACGCTAAAAACTAATAATAACTTTGACTGGTAGCTCCTGAGTGTTGCTAAAGTTAACTGGCAGACTGTCAAACATGTAAAAAATTTGAATGAAAAAAAGTCATTTTATTACTCTTGAAACCCATGGGGAATGATTGTTTGGATGCTAAATACTAATAAGAAGTTTGACTGACAGCCCCTGAGTGGTGCCAAAGTTAACAGGGAAACTGTCAAACATGTCAAAAATTCGAGAGAAAAAACGTCATTTTAGTACTCTTCAAAGCCAGTCAGGATGATTGTTTTGGTGCAAACAACTAACAAAGAATTTGACTGGCAGCTCCTGAGTGGTGCCAAAGTTAACTGGCAGACTGTCAAACATGTAAAAAATTTTAGTGAAGAAACGTCATTTTATTACTCGTTAAACCCATGGGGATTGATGGTTTGGGTGCTAAAAGCTAATGATAAGTTTGACTGGCAGCTCCTGAGTGGTGCCAAAGTTAACTGGCAGACTGTCAAACATCGAAAAAATTCGAGTGAAAGAACGTAATTTTAGTACTCTCTAAACGCACGGGGAATGATTGCTTGGATGCTAAAAACTAACAATAAGTTTGACTGACAGCTCCTGAGTGGTGCCAAAGTTAACTGGCAGACTGTCAAACATGTAAAAAATTTGAATGAAAAAACGTCATTTTATTATTCTTCAAACCCATGGGGAATGACGGTTTGGATGCTAAAAACTAATAATAAGTTTGACTGGCAGCTCCTGAGTGGTGCCAAAGTTAACTGGGAAACTGTCAAACATGTCAAAATTTCGAGATGGAAACGTCATTTTAGTACTCTTCAAACCAATTAAGGATGATTGTTTTTGTGCAAAAAACTAACAAAGAATTTAAATGGAATCTCCTGAGTGGTGCCAAAGTTAACTGGCAGACTGTCAAACATTTAAAAATTCGAGTGAAAAAACGTAATTTTAATACCCTTCAAACGCACGGGCAATGATAGTTAAGATGCTAAAAAATAACAATAAGTTTGTCTGACAGCTCCTAAATGGTGCCAAAGTTAACTGGCAGACTGTCAAACATGTAAAAAATTTGAGTGAAGGAACGTCATTTTATTACTCGTTAAACCCATGGGGATTGATTGTTTGGATGCTAAAAACTAATGATAAGTTTGACTGGCAGCTCCTGAGTGGTGCCAAAGTTAACTGGCAGACTGTCAAAAATCTAAAAGTTCGAATGAAAAAACGTAATTTTAGTACCCTTCAAACGCACAGGCAATGATTGTTTGGATGCTAAAAAATAACAATAAGTTTGTCTGACAGCTCCTAAATGTTGCCAAAGTTAACTGGTAGACTGTCAAACATGTAGAAAATTTAAATGAAAAAACGTCATTTTATTAACCTTCAAGCCCATGGGAAGTGATTGTTTGGATGCTCAAAACTAATAATAAGTTTGACTGGCAGATCCTGAGTCGTGCAAAATTTAACTGGGAAACTGTAAAGCATGTCAAAAATTCGAGAGAAAAAACGTCATTTTAGTACTTTTCAAACAAATTGTGGATGATTGTTTTAGTGCAAACAACTGACAAACAATTTGACTGTCAGCCCTTGAGTGGTGCCAATGTTAACTGGCAGACTGTCAAACATCTAAAAATTCGAGTGAAAAAACGTAATTTTAGTACCCTTCAAACGCACGGGCAATGATTGTTTGGATGCTAAAAACTAATAATAAGTTTGACTGGCAGCTCCTAAGTGGTACCAAAGTTAACTGGCAGACTGCCGAACATGTAGAAAATTTAAATGAAAAAACGTCATTTTATTACTCTACAAAACCATGGGGAATGATTGTTTTGATGCTAAAAACAAATAATAAGTTTGAATAGCAGCACCTGAGTGGTGCCAAAGTTTACTGGGAAACTGTCCAACATGTGAAAAATTCAAGAGAAAAAACGTCATTTTATTACGCTTCAAACCCATTGAGAATGATTGTTTGGACGCTAAAAACTAATAATAACTTTGAATGGCAGCTCCTGAGTGGTGCTAAAGTTAACTGGCAGACTGTCAAACATGTAAAAAATTTGAATGAAAAAACGTCATTTTATTACTCTTGAAACCCATGGGGAATGATTGTTTGGATGCTAAAAACTAACAATAAGTTTGACTGACAGCTCCTGAGTGGTCCCAAAGTTAACTGGCAGACTGTCAAACATGTAAAAAATTTGAATGAAAAAACGTCATTTTATTATTCTTCAAACCCATGGGGAATGATGGTTTGGATGCTAAAAACTAATAATAAGTTTGACTGGCACCTCCTGAGTGGTGCCAAAGTTAACTGGGAAACTGTCAAACATCTAAAAAATTCGAGTGAAAAAACGTAATTTTAGTACTCTTCAAACCCAGTCAGGATGATTGTTTTGGTGCAAACAACCAATAAAGAATTTGACTGGCAGCTCCTATTTGGTGCCAAAGTTAACTGGCAGACTGTCAAACATGTAAAAAATTTAAATGAAAAAACGTCATTTTATTACACTTCAAAACCATGGGGAGTGATTGTTTGGATGCTCAAAACTAATAATAAGTTTGACTGGCAGCTCCTGTGTTGTGCAAAAGTTAACTGTGAAACTGTTAAGCATGTCAAAAATTCGAGAGAAAAAACGCCATTTTAGTACTCTTCAAACCCATTGAGGATGATTGTTTTAGAGCAAACAACTAACAAACAATTTGACTGGCAGCTCCTGAGTGGTGCCAATGTTAACTGGCAGACTGTCAAACATCTAAAAATTCGAGTGAAAAAACGTAATTT
>NW_022878424.1:0-2334 GCF_010883055.1 Belonocnema kinseyi
GTATATTTTATATAAGAATACAGAATTTTCATTAAATATTTAATTAATTGAATATATTTCCAACCACTCGACATGGTTCTTGCACTAAATTATAAACGGACAAAGAGTATTATTAATGGGACCAACGGTAAATTAAATGTACCTGTTGTTATTAAATTTAAGATAAGCGAAATGTTTTCCTTCAGTTTTTGTTATGCGTTATTATAATATTCGTAAATATGAGGTTTTATTATTTTCTCGGATTTCATTAAAATATTATGTATATACGCAGTAATAACAATTATTTTATGTTCTCTCAAAAATTAAAATCTAGATTTTTAGTTAAGTAATCAGGTGCCTAAAAAAATTGAATTTTGGAAACGCTATCCAATAAATTTCGTCCTTTTGTTAAAAAGGCATTGTCATTAATTTGATTTTGTTTAACAAGATTGTGAAGATTGTTAGGTCTGAATATCAGTTCTCTTAGTTTTCAAAATTAGAAAAATTTGGATAATGCAAGTTTAAGGCTAAAAGATTCTTTGACATTTAGAAACTATTTGCTATTCATCATGTAAAAAGCCCTAAATTCCATTTAAAAAAAAAACAACAATTTTTGAAGATATTATCTGACTCAAACGCGAAATTTTGTAATTCCGTAACAATTAATAGTCTGAAATTTTTGAATTTAAATATTTTATTTGCTTTTATTTCAATTATTTTGTAATTTACCCTAAATTCTTTTTATTCTCCTGATACTCCACTAAATGAAATCAAATTTTGTTTCATTATTTCGCTTTTTTTATTGTTGCATTTTTTCCTATTTGTTTCAATTCTGTTGAAATTGTCCTAAATTCTTTTCATTCTCGTTTTGCTCAATTCAATCAATTTTACCAGTCTTTTTAATCTCCTTGCATATTTTAAAATTCAATTCCATAATGCTGAATCATAGAATTTTTTTGCATATTTACCAATTTATTTGAATTATTTTGAATTCACTCTGAATTCCTATGCATTTATCCCAAATTTCTTCAAATTGACGTAGAATTCACCAAAAAATTTCTAGTATTCATTTGAATTCTTACAAATTGTTTTGAATTGTTTTGAATTCCTTTGAGTTCATTTGAATTGTTTTGAATTATTTTCAATTCTTTTAGGTTCTTTTTCAGTCTTTTGAATGTATTAACTCTATTAGTTTTCTTAAATTATTCTGAATCCAAATAAACATTAGTTACATTATTAATGCACATTAGTCATTTTTTTTAATTTAGTCAAAAGATACATTTTTGAGTATTATATGAATCTTTGAACTATAAAAAATTTTATGTTTAGTGCATTTCTATATAAATAATTTTTTCTCTGTCACCCCTTTTTTTAATGGAATAATACATTATCTTATTCTAAGCTCAATAGTATCTTCGATTTTTTCATCTCATCAAATATATAGCTCATTCCCTCACAACTAATAAACATTTTATAGGCGTGAAGGAACTTTTTGGCCATTAGTTTGTATTTTTGCATATCGAAAACAGTAAAATCCATTAACAGACCTAAAACGCTCAACAATTAAAAACAGGGTAATTTTTGACAGTGTTTTTTTCAGTAAAAAGTAAACATTTATAAATTGAATTTAAAAAATGTTTAATTTTAATTTTTATTGGGCATCCTAAAGAATATACATTTTCATTGTGATTAATCAGTTTCTGTATGTTCAATACCTTTTTGTAATGAATACTACTGTTGCGACGATAAATTTCATCAAAGAATATGTATCTGCTGAAAGAATTATTTTACAGAATATAGTTGTATGCAATATTTAATTTATGCGTAGTTTTCTTTTAATTTTTAGTTTTTATTTTAAATAAATTTAAAAAAAGGAGTCCTAAAATTAAATAGGGTTTTACGTTTAAACTGAGCAAAAACTGAAAATAAAAGCTTCTACCCTTTGAAGATTCTAATTTTAGAATCTAACTTCACTTCAAGTCTCAACATTTTAATGTTAATTTTTAATTGAATAAATTTTAAAATCGTTTATCTAGTAAGGGGCCATCCATACACCACGTGGACAATTTTGCACCACTTTTTAACCCCCCTTTCCCCCCTCGTGGACAGCCATGGCATTTTGACGAACGCTTGGGAACGTGAGCTTAAACATGATTTGAATTTTAAAGAAAAAGTCGTGAAAAAAAATTATAATTAAATTAAAGGTTATATTATGCGCAAACACAATATAAAAGTTCGAGTATACCTAGAGTATACGAGGGTAGTTCAATAAGTCCTTAGAATGAAGTATAAAAACAATTTTTTTTGGGTAAATTTTTTTTTATTTTTCAACATAATATCCTTGGAGCTCTATAC
>NW_022878425.1:0-2106 GCF_010883055.1 Belonocnema kinseyi
AGAATTTTTGACGTTTTTATATTTTCACACCTAAAATGTTAAAAATGACAATTTTGATTGTCGATATTTGAAAATAAAGAAACGGCAAAAATTCCCTTTTTTATCATCATAATTATAGGAGGGAGTGAGAACGTTCGGCAAGACCCCTAAAAACCACCCTTAATATAACCACACCTAAATTGTTAAAAATGACCATTTTGATTGTCGATATTTGAAAATATAAAAACATGAAAAATTATCTTTTTTTAACAAACTAATTATGGAGTGAGTGAGAAAGTTCGGCAAGACCCCTAAAAACCACCCTTAAAATAACCATACCTAAAATTTTAAAATATTTTCATATATCGACAATCAAAATGGTCATTTTTAACATTTTAGGTGTGGTTATATTAAGGGTCGTTTTTAGGTATCTTGCCGAACGTTCTCACTCCCTCTATAATTAGTGAGATAAAAAAAGATAATTTTTGACGTTTTTATATTTTCAAATACCGACAATCAAAATGGTCATTTTTAACATTTTAGGTGTGGTTATATTAAGGGTGGTTTTTAGGGGCCTTGCCGAACGTTATCACTCCCTCTATAATTAGTGAGATAAAAAAATAGAATTTTTGACGTTTTTATATTTTCAAATATCGACAATCAAAATGGTCATTTTTAACATTTTAGGTGTGGTTATTTTAAGGGTGGTTTTTAGGAGTCTTGTCGAACTTTCTCATTCACTCTATAATTAGTTAGGAACAAAAAGATAATTTTTCACGTTTTTATATTTTCAAATATCGACAATGAAAATGGCCATTTTTAAAATTTTAGGTGTGGTTATATTAAGGGTGGTTTTTAGGGGTCTTGCCGAACGTTCTCACTCTCTCTATAATTAGTGAGATAAAAAAAGAGAATTTTTGACGTTTTTATATTTTCAAATATCGACAATCAAAATGGTCATTTTTAACATTTTAGGTCTGGTTATTTTAAGGGTGGTTTTTAGGGGTCCTGCCGAACGTTCTCACTCCCTCTATAATTAGAGAGATAAAAAAATAGAAATTTTGACGTTTTTATATTTTCAAATATCGACAATCAAAATGGTCATTTTTAACATTTTAGGTTTGGTTATTTTAAGGGTGGTTTTTAGTAGTCTTGTCGAACTTTCTCATTCACTCTATAATTAGTTAGGTACAAAAAGATAATTTTTCACGTTTTTATATTTTCAAATATCGACAATCAAAATGGCCATTTTTAAAATTTTAGGTGTGGTTATATTAAGGGTGGTTTTTAGGGGTGTTGACGAACGTTCTCACTCTCTCTATAATTAGTGAGATAAAAAAAGAGAATTTTTGACGTTTTTATATTTTCAAATATCGACAATCAAAATGGTCATCTTTAACATTTTAGGTGTGATTATTTTAAGGGTGGTTTTGAGGAGTCTTGCCGAACTTTCCCACTCACTCTATAATTAGTTAGGTAAAAAAAGATAATTTTTCACGTTTTTATATTTTCAAATATCGACAATCAAAATAGTCATTTTTAACATTTTAGGTGTGGTTACATTAAGGGTGGTTTTTAAGGGTCTTGCCGAACGTTCTCACTCATTCTATAATTACTTAGGTAAAAAAGATAATTTTTCGCGTTTTTATATTTTCAAATATCGACAATCAAAATGGTCATTTTTAACATTTTAGGTTTGGTTATTTTAAGGGTGGTTTTTAGGAGTCTTGTCGAACTTTCTCATTCACTCTATAATTAGTTAGGTACAAAAAGATAATCTTTCACGTTTTTATATTTTCAAATATCGACAATCAAAATGGCCATTTTGTAAATTTTAGGTGTGGTTATATTAAGGGTGGTTTTTAGGGGTCTTGACGAACGTTCTCACGCTCTCTATAATTAGTGAGATAAAAAAAGAGAATTTTTGACGTTTTTATATTTTCAAATATCGACAATCAAAATGGTCATCTTTAACATTTTAGGTGTGATTATTTTAAGGGTGGTTTTTAGGAGTCTTGCCGAACTTTCTCACTCCCTCTATAATTATTGAGATAAAAAAAGAGAATTTTTGACGTTTTTATATTTTCAAATATCGACAATCAAAATGGTCATTTTTAACATTTTAGG
>NW_022878426.1:0-1626 GCF_010883055.1 Belonocnema kinseyi
TGCTTTTCAATCCTGTAGATGCGCAATAGGAAAAACATAGGGCTTAAAATCCCAGAGTCGTTTACTAGTTATACATATAATGATAATCAGACCCATGAAAGTATATGCTAAATCGATTTGGTTGACAAGGACTAAACTAATCCGTACTTTCAAACAACTAGAAAGCATTCAAAGGGTCTTCTGCTTGAAAATTACATGTGCTTTGTAAGCAACGCGGACAGCAGCTTTTAAGGCCAATCAAGATAAGCTTCTGTTCTAACCTTTCGTAAGGAAGATTGTAGTACTTATCATTCATGAAACTCTTCAAGGTCATTTGAAAAAAAAGAAGAATGACAAGTTGTAGGGAGAATGGATGAATTATTTTTACCAGGAGGTCTCGTTTGGTACACAGACGGTTCTAAAGACTCCTTTTGAACAGGAGCTGGGATCTACAGAATGAAACTCTGGGCTAAGATAACATCAACACTGGGCACATTGTCTACAGTTATCCAGGCTGAAATAACAACCATTAAAGCTTGCCTAGGGAAAACTTGCAAGCGGGCTTATAAAGGCCAGCACATTAACATTTGTTTTAAAAGCCAAGCAGCAATTGAGGATCTTCCATCTGAAGAGCTCAATTCCAGGAATATCGGAAGTTGCCTTCAAGATATTCCCAAGGTTGCCAGTAAAACCTGGGCCAGTCTGATATCGGCTCCCGGCCATAAAGGTATTGAAGGTGATTAGAAAGCAGATTCAGTGGTTGAGATAAGAGCTTCACATCTACACATCGGAAAAAGGGGCCCTTAGTGAATGACAACCAGCGAAACAAGGGAAATATTAGAAGGAAAAAAACAAATGATGCATTTTAAGAATTTCATATTTGGTACATGTACAAATGAACTATTGAACATGGAAAGAAGGCAGAATCATGCCATGGAGGAGATTCTTACTGGCAACTGCGACTTAGAAAACACTTGACCAAAATGAGAGATGAAAATAACCCTCTTTAAAGGAAGTCTGATTTTCTAGAGGAGACAGGTCACCAGATACTTGGTTAACATGACATGTGTCTTAGAAACGAGTTCCTGGGCCATCATTTCCTCAAACCAGAAGATTTTCATTAGATCGTAAAATTCGAGGGTATAGTACAATATGTTGTACCGCAAAGCCATGGGCAGTTTTGGTACTGCTCTACTGTATAATAATATTAATAATGGTACAATAAGGTGTATACATTTGAAAGTATTCGGTAGGATGCATTTTTGTAGTTTGGTAATGCCAAAAATAAATTATTTGAACAGTCCACTTTTAGAGTTTTTCAGGACCTTGTAAACACACTTTTGGAGGTTATGTGGTATTTAAAAAATAATTATTGAATTATATGCTCTGTTTGTATGATCCTTTGAACTTCAGGGAGCCTGAGGGTTCGAAAAAACGTGAAAACAGTATGGATAAGAATTCTAGAAAAAATTACAATGCTTTTTTGGACCACCCTAGTGTACAATATGGAATTTTTAAACTAATTTTGTATAATGGGTTAATTTATAGTTTATGAAAAAATGTTTAACTTACTTTGAAGATACAGAGGGCCAATAAGAATATCGCACTCTTCATGATACAATAATTTGTTAATTTCTTCTACGTTGA
>NW_022878427.1:0-1097 GCF_010883055.1 Belonocnema kinseyi
TTTTCATCTCGTGACATTAAAATATCTTAAGAAATACGCATCTAAACAAAAAAATGTCCTTGGTAAAAACTTTGTGTTTTCGAGAGGTAGAAGCAAATCCGCAAGAATTTTCCCGTACCCCACCCTCTCGGGGTAGTAGGGGATGGGGTAACTTTAGAATTTAATATTGAAACGAACGTTTTTTATTGCAGATTCAGCTTCTCCATTAAAAAATGAGTAATATTTTATTCGAAAAAGTGTTTTTGATTCATGCCAGACGGCGCACGGGGTATTTTGGATTTGGTCGTGCAAAAAATCGACGACTCGTCAATTTTCAACCGCATTGAATATTTTTTTTTAAATACTCGTGAATAAATTTACTGTCGGAGAGACACGCCACTATTACGGTTTGCATCGTCCCCGGACTCCTTTTTTTAGGGATAATAGAGTTTTTTTTGAGATTACGTCGTTTTTCATCTCTGCTCTTCCGATAATCTGGAAATTATTTATGAAATAAACTTTTTTGATTGACTACAAACAAGGTTAGTTCCGGGAGATTAGTTACTATGTTTATTTGTAAGTCCAAAGTTTTCGGCCAAAAATATTGTGGAGTTTGGAAGTAACGCTAGGGTGAATTGTAACACACATAAACTCGAAATATACATGCACGTTGCTAACAATATCAAACATTTTTTGAATTTAACTACAAAAACAGTGTGTGGGGACGTCCGTTATCATGTTCGCTATCATTTCCCAAATTTTTAAGACAAAATATTTATTATTCTAGAAAAAAAGCCGGGGGAACCTAAAACTGGTAAAATCGACAATTTTCTAAGTATCACATGCCCTTAAACAAAACAAAAAGAAATGAGGAGAGTTTAAATTAATTTACTTAAAATTTTAAATTTATTTTTGAATGGCACCAGGTACAGAATTGGAATGCGGAAGCCGCAACCACATTCCACCCCGGTGACCTAACCCTCGGTTGCGCGAAATGAAAAAAAATTCTCCATATAAGTATAAGTATTTTGTAATGGAGAATTTATGGGCATTTCTGAAGATATTTTAATGTGACAAGATGAAAAGAACACCCTGTTTTCACATTTATGTATTTTTGT
>NW_022878428.1:0-629 GCF_010883055.1 Belonocnema kinseyi
AACCTCAGGGGCAGCAATGGGATCCCCAATCTCACCTGTAATAGCCAATGTCTTTATGGAACATCTAGAAACTTAAATCTTCAACCAAGCCAAACTTATACCAGAATTCTGTTTCCGTTACGTTGATGACACGTTTGTCATCTGGCGACATAAGTGAGATAAACTAAATAAGTTTTTCGATTTTATCAATCACTTACATCCTAATATCCAGTTCACCATGGAAATAGAAGAAAACGGAAAATTGCTCTTCTTGCACGTATTAGTTTACAAAAAATCTGACAACACATTAGGACATGAAGTTTACAGCAAAACCCACCCATACAAACAAATACTTACATGCCTGCTCCCACCATCACCCATCACAAAAATAATCGGTCGTCAACTCCCTTGTATACAAAGCTGCCTCCGTGACAGACAAAGATAACTTACAAAAGAAATTACAAAACATTAAACAAATCCTAATACAGAACGATTACACAAACAAGGAAATTGATAAAGCAATAAGAAAACACACTCAAAAAAGCAAGTCAACACAACCTACGGAAGAAAGAGGGAGAAAAATGACCACCACTCTTCTCTACATCCAAGGTGTCACCGAACAAATAGGAAGAATTCTCAACAAACACAAC
>NW_022878428.1:639-782 GCF_010883055.1 Belonocnema kinseyi
TATTTAAACCACCTGCGAAAATAGGACAACTACTAAATAACCTTAAACATAAAAAGGCACCCTTCAGTGATCCAAGAGTGTATAAAATTCCTTGTTCTTGTGGCAAAGTTTATATTGGAGAAACCGAGAGAGCGGTGAGCCAA
>NW_022878428.1:792-1010 GCF_010883055.1 Belonocnema kinseyi
AACATGAAAGTAAAGTCAGGCTAAAACATTTCACGCAATCAGCACTAGCTGAACTTCATATCGCACATCCGATATGGCACATTGAAATTACGTGAAATTGGCCCATTCTGCTAAAAATTGGTATTCAATCAGGTGCATTAGGCCAGCACTTCCACAATCAAATTTTTGCATTTTTCATAGCTCAGAAATTTAGGCTTTTTTGGGCTTTTTTTGACCTG
>NW_022878428.1:1020-1193 GCF_010883055.1 Belonocnema kinseyi
TTTTGGGCTCCTTTACTTTTTTCAAAAAATCAATTTTGTTGTGGAGGTGCCAGCTTATATTAACCCAGCATCTCCACTTCTTTAAATTACTAAATAATAAAAATTCAATTACCCCAGAATTTTGGGCTTTTTTTGGCTCTTGAGAAAATACTTCGATTTTTGGGCTTCAAGCC
>NW_022878429.1:0-2926 GCF_010883055.1 Belonocnema kinseyi
TATCGGGTATTTTCGAGGAGCCCAAAAATCAGAGACTGTGTTTCCATTGAAAAATTGTAGAAAAATTTATTTGCAGACAAAGTTGTATTTACGTGGCTGAGAGGGGTTGATTTTTGACGTTAAGGGTTGAAGCCTAAAAATCATTTCGGGTATTTTCGAGGAGCCCAAAAATCAGAGACTGTATTTCAATTGAAAAATACTAGAAAAATTTATTTGCAGACAAAGTTGTATTTACGTGGAAAAGAGGGGTTGATTTTTGACGTTAAGGGTTGAAGCCTAAAAATCATGTCGGGTATTTTCGAGGAGCCCAAAAATCAGAGAATGTACTTCCATTGAAAAATTCTAGAAAAATTTATTTGCAGACAAAGTTGTATTTACGTGGAAGAGATTGGTTGATTTTTGACGTTAAGGGTTGAAGCCCAAAAGTCATATCGGGTATTTTCGAGGAGCCCAAAAATCTGAGAATGTATTTCCATTGAAAAATTGTAGAAAAATTTATTTGCAGACAAAATTGTATTCACGTGAAAGAGAAGGGTTGATTTTTGTCGTTATGGGTTGAAGCCCAAAAATCATATCGGGTATTTTCCAGGAGCCCAAAAATTAGAGGCTGCATTTCCATTGAAAAATTGTATAAAAATTGATTTGCAGACAAAGTTGTATTTACGTGGAAGAGAGGGGTTGATTTTTGACGTTAAGGGTTGAAGCCCAAAAATCATGTTGGGTATTTTCGAGGAGCCCAAAAATCAGAGACTGTGTGTCTATTGAAAAATTGTAGAAAAATTTATTTGCAGACAAAGTTGTATTTACGTGGAAGAGAGGGGTTGATTTTTAATGTTAAGGGTTGAAGTCGAAAAATCATATCGTGTATTTTCGCGTAGCCCGAAAATCAGATACTGTACTTCCATTGAAAATTTCTCGAAAAATTTATTTGCAGACAAAGTTGTAAACGTGGAAAGGAGGGGTAGATTTTTGACGTTAAGGGTTGGGGGCAAAAAATCATATCGGGTATTTTCGAGGAGCCCCAAAATCAGAGCCCGTATTTCCATTGACAAATTGTAGAAAAATTTATTTGCAGACAAATTTGTATTTACGTGGATGAGAGGGGTTGATTTTTGACGTTAAGGGCTAAAGCCCAAAAATCATATGGGGTATTTTCGAGGAACCCAAAAATAAGAGACTGTATTTCCATTGAAAAATTCTAGGAAAATTGATTTGCAGACAAAGTTGTATTTACGTGGAAGAGAGGGGTGTATTTTTGACGTTAAGGGTTGAAGCCCAAAAATCATATCGGGTATTTTCGAGGAGACTAAAAATCAGAGACTGTATTTCCAATGAAAAATTCTAGAAAAATTTATTTGCAGACAATCTTGTATTTACGTGGTAGAGAGGGGTTGATTTTTGACGTTGAGGGTTGAAGCCCAAAAATCATATCGGGTATTTCCGAGGAGCCCAAAAATCAGAGAATGTACTTCCATTGAAAAATTCTAGAAAAATTTATTTGCAGACAAAGTTGTATTTAAGTGGAAGAGAGGGGTTAATTTTTGACGTTGAGGGTTGAAGCCCAAAAATCATATCGGGTATTTTCGAGGAGCCCAAAAATCAGAGAATGTACTTCCATTGAAAAATTCTAGAAAAATTTTTTTGCAGACAAATTTGTATTTACGTTGAAGAGATTGGTTGATTTTTGACGTTAAGGGTTCAAGCCCAAAAATCATATCGGGTATTTTCGAGGAGCCCAAAAATCAGAGACTGCATTTCCATTGAAAAATTGTAGAAAAATTTATTTGCAGACAAAGTTGTATTAACGTGGAAGAGAGGGGTTGATTTTTGACGTTAAGTGTTGAAACCCAAAAATCATGGCTGGTATTTTCGAGGAGCCCAAAAATCAGAGACTGTATTTCCATTGAAAAATTCTCGACAAATTTCTTTGCAGACAAAGTTGTAAACGTGGAAGAGAGGGGTTGATTTTTGACGTTAAGGGTTGAAGCCCAAAAATCATATCGGGTATTTTCGAGGAGCCCAAAGATCAGAGACCGTATTTCCATTTAAAAATTGTAGAAAAATTCATTTGCATACAAAGTTGTATTCACGTGGAAGAAAGGGGTTGACTTTTGACGTTAAGGGTTGAAGCCCAAAAATCATATCGGGTATTTTCGTGGAGCCTAAAAATCAGAGACTCTGTGTCTATTGAAAAATTGTACAAAAATTTATTTGCAGACAAAGTTGTATTTACGTGGAAGAGAGGGGTGTAGTTTTGACGTTAAGGGTTGAAGCCCAAAAATCATATCGGGTATTTTCGAGGGGCCCAAAAATCAAAGACTGTACTTCCATTGAAAAATTTTCGAAAAATTTATATGCAGACAAAATTTGTATTTACGTGGAAGAGAGAGGTTGATTTTTGACGTTAAGGGTTTAAGCCCAAAAATCAAGCGGATATTTTTGAGGAGCCCAAAAATCAGGGACTGTATTTCCATTGATAAATTCTAGAAACATTTATTTGCAGACAAAGTTGTATTTACGTTGGAGAGAGGGGTTTATTTTTGACGTTAAGGGTTGAAGCCCAAAAATCATATCGGGTACTTTCGTGGAGCCCAAAAATCAGAGACTGTATTTCGATTGAAAAATTCTAGAAAAATTGATTTGAAGACAAAGTTGTATTTACGTAGAAAAGATGGGATGATTTTTGACTTTAAGGGTTGAAGCCCAAAAATCATATCGAGTATTTTCGAGGAGCCCAAATGTCAGAGACTGTACTTCCATTGAAAAATTCTAGAAAAATTTATTTGCAGACAAAGTTGTATTTACGTGGAAGAGAGAGGTTGATTTTTCACGTTAAGGGTTTAAGCCCAAAAATAAAGCGGGTATTTTTGAGGAGCCCAAAAATCAGAGACTGTATTTCCATTGATAAATTCTAGAAAAATTTATT
>NW_022878430.1:0-1749 GCF_010883055.1 Belonocnema kinseyi
TAAGTATTTTTTCGCTCTTGCTGGAAAAAAAGAAACTTGAAATCTTCAAAGTTTTAATTTTTCTAAGAACTGGAGTGAGGAATTTTCAAACAAATCGTAATTCTCATTTAAAACAGTTAATTTCCAAAAAGAATTATATTTTTTATTAGGAACCACGGATTACATTAAAGAATCGTAATTTCGACCCTTTGAGATAGAAAATAATTAAAATTATTACTTTTAAAAATCGCGTAAAGGAATAAAGTTATACTGACCTGGAAAAGGTCATTTTAAAAAAGAATGATTATTAAAGTTCGAAAAATAAATAAAATTATGACTTTGGGACAGGAAAGTTTTTAGACAAATTTTAGAATTTCATAATAATAAAACAATAAGCGTTGAGACAAATTTCACGTGTTGTAAACCAAACTCAATTTCAGATTCATCTATTACATTTTTTCTTAACTATTTATCTATTTTTTTATTGAAAATTGATTGGAAATTGATTTCTCTAGTTAGAAAATGATTATTTTTTATTGGGGGATGGGAGACAAAAAAAGGCTAGAAATAAATCAGAGGGGTTTCCAAGCGGCAAAGGGGAAACAAAGTAAAGAGGAAAGAAGAGGGAGGGGAAGAGAGAAACGTGAAAATAGCTTTCTGGAATGTGTCAGGTTTGAAGAACAAGAACAAAGGATTCTGGGAGGAGTTAAAAAAGTGGGATGTGATTATAATGAGTGAAACTTGGGCAGATGAGAAGGACTGAAAGGGAATAAAAAAGATGTTACCGAAAGGTTATGTGTGGACAATACAAGAAGCAAGAAAGGAACGCGTTAAAGGGAGAGGGATGGGCGGCATGGTGTCAGGGGTGAAAAAAAAATTAGCAGTAAAAGGGAGAAAAGATGGGAACATGTAGGAAAAGGATGGAACAATGATAAGAAAAATTATAATTGGGAAAGTAGAAATAGCAGTGGTGTGTGTATACAGAAGAAGAGGGGAAGAGGCAGGCTGGAGAGTAATAAGGAGGTGGATGGAGGAAAAGAAGGAAGAATTGGTTTTAATAGGGGGGGACTTAAATGCATGGACTGGCGAACAAGGGGCAGGGTTATGGGATGAAGAAAAGGAAGCATTTATAAGGAACTCCAAACATAGAGAGACGGACAGGGAGGGGAGGAAGTTACTAGACATAATAGGAGAAACAGGATGATTTATATGCAATGGCAATATGAAAGGAGATGAGAAAGGGGAGATCACATTCATAGGAAAGGGAGCAACAGTAATAGACTATATCCTGGCTGAAGAAAGAATGCGGCATATGATAGGGAGTATGAAGGTAGGGAATGAGATAGGGTCCGAGCACTTCCCGGTCATAGTTACACTAAGAAGAGGCGTCAGTAAGCGCGACAGAGGGAGAAAGAAAAAAGGGTGCGAAGGAAACACGAAAATGGGAATCTGGGGGGTAGATAAATTAAACGAGTTTAAACAAAAGATGGAAAAGGAGAAAGTTAGGTATGAAAAAGAGGAGGGAATAGACTCGTTAGCTGAAAGGTTGAAGGGGTCCATTGAAAAGGTAAAGGATGAACTGGGTACTAATGAAGAAAGTGTAGGGGGAAAGAGAGGCTGGTGGGACGAGGAATGCTGAGAGAGTAAGGAGAGAATAAAAGAGTGTGAGAGCAAATGGAGAAGAGGGGAAATGGAGAAGGAGGAGTATAACAGGAGGAAAAAAGAACATGAGAAGATGCTGGAAATAAAAAGACAGAGGGGAAAGGAAGA
>NW_022878431.1:0-2509 GCF_010883055.1 Belonocnema kinseyi
GCACCTATAGATATCCTTGTGGCCTCAGCTAACTCACGCACTTTTAATCTTCTATTCTTCAACACCATATCGTGGATTTTATTGATGATTTCGGGAGTACTTACTTCTACGGGCCTTCCTGAACGTGGTTCGTCACTTATTGTTGTACGACCACGCTTAAATTCATTTACCCAGTTATAAACCGTTGCTAATGCAGGGGCAGATGTGCCATGAACTGAGTCCAAATCATTTTTTATCTCATATGGAGTTAAACCCTTTAAATGAAAATGTTTGATTACCGCTCTGAACTCGTTTTTTTTCGATTTTTCTTAACGAACAATTTTTTTTTTTATCAATTGGTTATAAAAACACGTAAACTCAGAAGATGTGGACTGTGACTGCACCATGTATCTAGTCGGGAGTGGTGCTGACTGAAAACAGATGATTTGGAGCGATTCGCGCGCCATCTGTTGGTCATTCTAAGGACTTATTGAACAACCCTCGTATAAATATATACGTATATTAATAAGGATAATATTATAATTATGTTATATTATAATACTCTATTTTTTTATTTGAAGGTTCATCTCTTTCGTTGAAAATACATTTTTGAAACTGACAATCAATAAATACCAATTTTGGTTAAGAAATCATGTGTTTTGTTAAAAGGTCGTCTTTCTTTGTAGAAATTAAATTGTTTTATGGAAAATTTATACTTTTTGATAAAAATTACATTTTTCGGTTTGACTTATGAACTATAAATATATTTTGGTTGTAAAGTCGTTCTGTTGTAAATGCAAATATATTGTTAAAAATTAAAATTATAAATTTTGGGTGGAAATACTCTTTTTGTTTTTAAAATTAAATAATTTCGTTGAAAGTTCATGTATTTTGTGGGAATTAACCTTATTTAGTAGAAATTTAATCCTTTTGGTTGAAAATTTTATCATTTTTGGTCAAAAATGCAATTGTTTGGTTAAAATATCAACTGTACATCTTCTTGGGTTTGAAAGTCGATTATTTCACTAAGAGTTGAACTACTTTATCAAAAAAAATACATTTTTTTAACAAGATTTTCTAATTATGATTGAAACTTTAACTATTTGGTTGAAAGTTTAACTCTTTCATTGAAAACTCGTATTTTTCGCTTAAAAATTTCAATTTTTTGTAGATAATTCGTCTTTTTTACTTTAAAATTAAATAATTTCTTTAAAAATTCATGTATTTTGTTTAAGATTTGTCTTTTTTTGTAGATTATCAATTTTCTTGGTCGAAAATTCATCTGATTTGTCGAGAATTTAACAACTTTGTTTAAAATTAGTTTTTTCTTTAAAAAATTATTTGTCTTTATCTGAAAATGTAACTACTATATGATTGATTAAAAATTAATCGTTTATATTGGTTAAGTTGGAAAATACTTTTTTTTTGTATAGGACATTAAGCTTGTTGGTCAAAAATTCACCTTTTCCCTTGAAAATTTAACAATTTTGTTGAAAATTCGTTTTTTTGTCTTGTTCAATTTAATTTTTTAGCACACTTTTTATCTGGAAATTGTACTAATCCATTTCTGTTTGAAACTTTATCCTGTACATTTTATTAGTTAAAACACCAAATGTGAAAAGATTTTAAAAATTAAAAAAAAAAGGAATCAGGACGATTTTTAGGCAATTTTTTTATTTTGCAGTTTTTTTAATTTTAGGAAAAAAATCTAATTAACACAATAAATCAATTTTCGACCCAAAATTTTACTTTTCAACAAAATAAATTAATTTTCTATCAAATAATTGGTGTTTTAACTAATAAAATGTACAGCATAAAGTTCCAAACAAAAGTGGGATAGTACAATTTCCAGATAAAAACTGTGCTAAAAAATTGAATTGAACGAGACAAAAAAACGAATTTTCAACAAAATTGTTAAATTTTTAAGGGAAAAGGTGAATTTTTGACCAAGAAGCTTAATCTTCTATACAAAAAAAAAAACTATTTTCGAACTTAACCAATATAAACGATTAATTTTTAATCAATCATATAATAGTTACATTTTCAGATAAAGATAAATAATTTTTTAAAGAAAAAATTAATTTTAAACAAAGTTGTTAAATTTTCGACAAATCAGATGAATTTTCGACCAACAAAATTGATAATCTACAAAAAAAAGACAAATCTTAAACAAAATACATGAATTTTTAAAGAAATTGTTTAATTTTAAAGTAAAAAAGACGAATTATCTACAAAAAATTGAAATTTTTAAGCGAAAAATATGAGTTTTCAATGAAAGAGTTAAACTTTCAACCAAAAAGTTTAATTTTCAATCATAATTAAAAAACCTTGTTAAAAAAACGTATTTTTTTGACAAAGTAGTTCAACTCTCAGTGAAATAATCGACTTTCAAACCCAAGAAGATGTACAGTTGATATTTTAACCAAACAAATTGCATTTTTGACCAAAAATGATAAAATTTTCAACCAAAAGGATTAAATTTCTACTAAATAAGGTCAATTTCCAACAAAATACATGAACTTTCAACGAA
>NW_022878432.1:0-3548 GCF_010883055.1 Belonocnema kinseyi
AATTATTATTTAAGTTTTTCAGGAGTTTTAAATGCCTCAAAATCTTCAAGATTTTTTTACAATTTTATAAATCTCTTTAAATTTTTGAAATATTTTCGACACTGTAAGCTTCCCGAAATAACAAAATGCTGAAACCTGAAAATCCCGAATTAAAAAATTCTAGAATAACGAAATTCTGGACAGTTTACAATATTATCGAATTTGAAAATTCCCGAATAATAAAACTCCAGGCCGAATGCTGTCTAATGATAAAATATAAAAACTAGAAAATTCCCGAATTACAGAAATTGAGAAAACAACTATGTGGTCAATATTATTTATTTATTAAAAATACAATAATCAAACATTTTTATTATAGAAATTTGGTTTAATGTTTAAATTTTTAAATTATAGTTTTAATTTAAAATAACAATAGTTGTATAAAAGTGTGATACAAACATGAATTTAAAACACGTGAGCTTCAAATGAAACAAACTTTGCAGGATTCAATGCAGGCCCGAATGTTGTATAATTCGGAAATTTTCTGTCGGCAATTCTTAAATTTGGCAAGATTGTAAATTTTCGAGAATTTTCCAATTCGGGACTTTTATATTTCGACAATGCATTGTCGAAATATAAAAGTCCCGAAATGGAAAATTAAAAATAAAATTCCCACATCCCGAAATATAAAAGTCGAATTGGAAAATTCACGAAAAATAAAATAAATAAAATTCCAAACAATAAGATATTACCGAATTTTAAAAATCCCCAAAGAAAATTCCTGAATCATAAAATATCCGAACTAGAAAATTCCTGAATTTGAACAATTTAAAAAATTATTTATTAAATATTATTTATTTATTGAAAATAAAATAATCGAATATATATTTCTGGATGAAGAAACTTGTTTGAAAATGTGCATAGCATTTGAAAAAAACATAAAAAAGTTCTGAAAAATCGAATTTTTTATTAATAAAAAAAAAATAATCAAAATAAATTTTGATATAAATCGTTTGAAGTGAATCCTGAAAAGTTTGTTTCAAAAATGTTATTATGCAGGTACGAAGAAAATTTAGGCAGAACATTTTTTTCTTTCAAAGCACACGTATTTTTTAATGTATTTTTTAATACAATTTTTATGAAATTATTATTCAGGTGCTAGAGATTTCATTTTTTGGGTTTTTTCATTCATCTCTTTCGGAATTTTTGTCAGTGGGCCCATATTTTTATACCTCCTCTTAAAATTATGTAATTTTTCAAAATAAAAAGTCAACATTTGAAAACATTTCAAAATCATCAAAGTATCTATTCTCTTTTAAATCATTTCAAATCTTTTAAAATTATTTTAAAATTTTTTCGGAACTTTTAAATGTCTTTTAGACTGATTCCCATTTTTCCTAACGTTTTTGTAAAATCCTGCACACAAAATTGTTTTAAGAGCTTCCAGATTTTTCTAATATTGTAAATCTTTTGAAACGTTTTGAAATATTTTTAAACATTCTCTTTGAGTTATGTACTTTTTCAAAATAAAAAATCATTTTAAATCTACCCAGAAATTTTTATTGTCTTCCTAGTATTTCAAAATTCTTGAGGAGCTCCAAATTTTGTTCTTTTCTTTGTAACACTCAAAAACCTCCAGCTTATTTGATTTTTTTCTAAATTAATGCTTATTTAACTGTTCTTTAAGAATCAAAATGAAATACTTTTACCATCGAAATACAAATAAAAAAATTAAACAATTATAATCGTAACATTCCAAGTTTAAATTTGTCACCCTGAAATTGTGACAATTCACTTTCAAATTGTTTACTATTGAAAATTGTTTTTTTTCTATTTCCAAACCAAAGAGATTAAAAATGAAATATTTTATACTGAAATAATACTTCAAAATGATTTAGAAATTGAATAAAGGCGTTCATTTAAGAAGCCATTAATTCGAACTTTAAACTTGTGTCACTACTAAGGTTTTGAAATTAAATCAGATAACTTTTTAACGTTAAAATATGTAAATTATATCATTTTGAACAGATCTAGAATCACCTTGTAAAATCAATCACTGTTAAATTTTTAATACTCGAACTGTAGTTCAATTTTCAAATTTATTTTGATTTTCCGGTTTGTCCCTGTCGCGAGTCTAACTCAATATTTAGAACAACTTTCATTTTTCGAAATTGTAATTTTTCGGTTGTAACTTACGGGACAATAATTTTATTCTTTGAAAGATTTTCTACAAATCTTGTTGATAATTTTTACATTCTCATCAAAAATGAGAAGGTATTAGTTTTTTATGAAAAATAAATTTTTCGGATTTTATCAAATGTCGACGTTTTGAGGCCCCGCGAGTCAGAAAAACAAGTTTTTACGTCGGGGTCTGTTTGTGTGTCCGGCGTCGTCGTTGTTGTTGTCTGTATACCGGATAATTTTCGAAAGACTGTTCCGATTGGATTGGGCTTTGACACACTGTTCGAGGGACCAAAAAGAAAGATAGAGTTCGTTAAACAGCCATTTTCGATAAAAATCCAAAAAGTTTAAGCTTTTTCAAAACTTTCGAGATAACTTTTTTTCAAAATTTGAAAATTTTTTCGACAGCTATTTATGGTACAAAAAAATACGAACAATTTATCCTGACAACTTTTTTTTATAAAAGCAAACTTACTAAAGTTAAAGGATTTTCAAAATCCAAAAAACCAAACGAAAATGGAATTGTGAAGCAAAAAAAGCTTGATATGGAAAAAAGTCAAGAGGCGAAAGACGCTACTTTTTCAAGGGCCAACGATTATTTTATCACATTTTCATCCATAATGAGAAGAGTTTTATGCGAAAAATTATTTTTGCGAATTTTATTAAATTTAGACGTTTTGAGGCTCCTTGAGTCAGAAAAACAAGTTTTTACATCGGTATCTGTCTGTCTCTCTGGCGTCTACGTCGTCGTTATTGTGGTTGTGGTTCTCTGTATATCGGATAACTTTTGAAAGAATAGTCAGATTAGATTGTGGTTTGACACACAGATTTTTTTATTTTAAGAATTGTATGTAAAAATTGTACTATTTTTATTCTTGCAAAAATTATTTTTCTTCAATTAAACATTTGCAAAAAAAGTGTTTCGAAGAGATTTTTTAAAAATCTTTCGGGGAATAAAATTAGTATTTATAGGTCGACAAATGTTTGTTTTCTTTACCAAATTTGGCTTTCGTCTAAATTTTTCCAGTTGTTTTTACTATAGTACAATTTACGTTTGCATCTCGGGCGAAGAAATTCATTCTATTGTTTGACAAATATTCTTTGTAAACTAATATTTTTCACAGAAAATTACCCTGAGTAACAGAACGAAATCGGAAACAATAAGAGTTAATTTATTCAGGAACAAGCTTTTTGAACAAAAATGACCTTGAGTGAACCTTCAATATATATTTGTTAATTTTTACAAAAATCAGGCGTTATTTTCTCACAAAAAAATAATAATTTGTGGGGGGGGCAAATTATCAAAAAATAAATAAAACTTAAAGTTGTATGATTTTAATTTGTAACTAAATAATTTGAGAGGTTTCAATCTAAAATTATCGAACACT
>NW_022878433.1:0-1735 GCF_010883055.1 Belonocnema kinseyi
AAAGTTCGCGCGCGAACTCCGGACCCGTTATCACACACTTAGCAAGTCAAAGCTGCTGACCATCAGGCAGCATATTGTTGAGAGAATACGGATACTACCTGACGCTAAGAGAAGTCTAGAGCGGAGAGGGAGATGGGTCAGAGAAAATTAACAGTTTCTCTCTGCCCCATCTCGACTCTTCCAAGACCCACCAGTTACTGTCGAACACCCACCCAAATCAGAGGAGGTCGAAGTATTTTGGAGATAAGTCTACGAAGTTCAGCATAGACTGGACGAAGACTCAGAAAATATAAATAGCTCCAAGGAGTTATGTGTTGCCCTCATAACACCTGATAAAGAATGCCCACCCATCACTACCGAGGAGGTGAAAAATGTATTAAGAGGGATGAAGAACTATTCCGCACCGGGACCAGATTATATCAAAACCTTCTGGTGAAAGAAGTTTTCTTCAACCCATCAGCATGTGGCCCGTATTTTCATCTCATATTTGAAGTCGGAAGAGCCGATTCCAGAGTAGTTGGTGGAAGGGCGCACAATACTCCTGCCGAGAATAGGCAACTTAGCTGACCCGAAGAACTACAGGCCAATAACTTGTCTGAACACCCTTTATAAGATATTCACAGCTATCCTAAATGATAGGATTGTTCGG
This sequence comes from Belonocnema kinseyi, assembly GCF_010883055.1. NCBI lineage: Eukaryota > Metazoa > Arthropoda > Insecta > Hymenoptera > Cynipidae > Belonocnema > Belonocnema kinseyi. The sequence continues at coordinate 650 of NW_022878433.1, forward strand.
GCAATTGAACCTGTGTGACAAGAAATGTATGAACAACGAGGCTTAAAGAAAGGCGTAGCCGGATGTCGGGAGAACCTGCTCATCGATAGATGTGTCTGCAAAGATGCAGCATTCTACCAGCGTGGTCTATCGATGGCCTGGATTGATTATCGGAAAGCCTTCGATTATACATCCCATAGACTTATCATCTTTCTTTTGGAAATCTTAAAGGTTCATTCGCAAATAGTTGGGTGCATAGAGAGATTGATGCCGCTTTGGAAAACCAGATTTACTATTTCATCTGGCAAAAATCGTGTGACAACTAACAAGGTCACGTTTCAGAGAGGTGTCTTACAGGGCGACACCATGAGCCCACTCCTCTTTTGCCTTACATTATTGCCACTATCTCTAGCACTGCGCCATTCCGATGGGTACTTGTGCGGCATACCTGCAGATCGAAAGTACAAGGTCACTCATGTATTTTACATGGACGATCTTAAGATCTATGCTAAAAACAGAGAGCAACTGCATCTAGCTCTGGGGATTGTCGAACGATATACTAAGGAAATTGGAATGGAATTTGGGTTAGACAAATGCGCCAAGGTTTATTTGAAGCGAGGAAAGCTTAATGGCATCCCTGAAGATCCTGAGCTCGCTGATAGAAGCGCCATACGACACCTTTGTGCTGGAGAGACTTATACATTCCTGGGCGTGCCACAGAGCCGCATTCAGGATGTGACATCTATAAAAGATACTCTCCGAAGCAGATACAAACGTCTCATCCGACAGATTTGGTCTTTTGAACTGTCGGCGAGGAACAAAGTATCTGCAACGAACATCCTTGCCGTCCCGGTACTACTCTATTCATTTGGAGTAGTTCCATGGACGAAGAACGAGCTCAGATCTCTTGATATCGGGACAAGAAAGGTTATTCTGGGTACAGCACATAGAGTTGCAAATGGAAGAGACCCTCTTCTTAAGATGGTTAGGAATCACGAAGAAGTGGACAAAGGAGCATTTCTGTACAAAGCAGCGAAGGAGGCTGCTGAAACACTCGGACTTGACTTCAGTATTAGGGGTGAGCAAAATGCATCAAATCTAATCTAT
>NW_022878434.1:0-1944 GCF_010883055.1 Belonocnema kinseyi
ATATATATTTGTACGAATTGCTTGCAATATTTCTTTAAACAATCTTTATTTGCTCAAGCAGTTTTTTTCAATAACTAAAAAAATGCAATAAAGTAGAGCCAATACAATTATGTTCCTGAATGTATACAATATAGAAAAAATGCATTTACCACTTTTTAATGGTTTAAACAAATATAATTTGTTTAAATAATTAATTTTCCAAAAATAAAAATTATTTAAACAAGTAGAAATTTATTAAGCATTAGAAGAAATGTATCATAATTATGTAATTATTTAACAAAAAGTAGCATAGAATATCAATTTGTAAGAAAGTGGAAATATCTGGCTCAATTTTTAGAAATTCTGAAAATGAACAATAATTAATTGTTTAAATAATTACATTGTGTTTTTAGATAAATGTACTACTCTAAACAATGACAAAAATAACATTTCAATTAGAAAATACGATAATTTGTAGATTTTTGAGGAATAAATAATTGTTTTTATAATTGACAATTGTTTAAACAATAGAAAACCGTTTTAAAAATAATAAAGTAATGCTAAATATTCAAATTGTTATATTTGAGACGCTACAGGAGGTCTTGCACTATAAAATGAAAAAAAATACAAAGCATTTTGGGACCACCCTAGTGTACATACGTCCGAATACAAGCCACGTCCACTCCCTTTTCCAGATACCTTCCCCTCGCCAGGTACGTATGTTTGGATTCGAACTCGTGAAAAACTTACATAACTTACATTATTTCTATAATGTTACGCCCTGGGCGCGCTTAAACTTGGCAAAAAACGTGATAAACCTTTCAGGACCCCCCCCCCCCCCCCTCCACGTGGTTCTTTTTTTGCACTTACATTGAAAATGATACTTGAAAAGGCCCCCCCCCCTTAAATAAAAAATTTTTCAATGAAAAAAAAAGAATTTGCAAAAAGAGAATTAAATTTTTTTAACTACGAAGTATTTTTCAGTCAATAAAACAAAATCTCAGTCAAAATGAGTCAAAATTTTTAAAATTATATAATTTCTAACAATTTTAAGTTAAAAACATGTTTTCATACCTCATAGTGTGTTCCGAATTCTTTAGTAATAATCTCTTTAACATTTATTTTAAAAAATCGTGACACTTTTTCCAGAAATCTCATGCAAATTTTTTTATTATTTTGAAGCTCGAATTTTTCTTACAATTTTTGGAAAACGCTGCAAAATTTTTTAAAAAAACTGCTCCAAAAAATTTTTCAATATGTTTTAAATTAATTTTAAAAAAAGTCATTTTTATTCTCCTATGAAAATTTAATTTGAAAATATTATTCTTCTGAAACCTTTGAAAATGTTAAGAAAGCTTTTAAATTTTGTGTTTAAATCTTCAAAATTCTACATCTTGTTTCAAATTGTTTTTTAATTTTTCAAATTTTAAATTATTTGGCAATATTTCCAAACTTCTAAATAAATATCTTAAATCCACTTGAATTTTTTCCAAATTCATAATTAAATAAATAGATTTTTATTTCTGCATGAAACCCGATTTTTTTACCGAAAATTTAACTTTTCCATGTTAAGTTGAGAATTAATTTCTTTAGTTGAAAATTTAAATATCTGTTCGGAACCTGACCTCACCTAACCTGAATTAACGGAAATTTATTGAACTACACGTAAAGCTCTGGAAGCATATTTTCCCAGTAGCAAATATGTGCTACGTCGAATGGGTCAACTCGAGCCTAACCTAGAAATAAATCTAACCTAGCCTAACCTAGCAAACCTAACCTCACGAAACACAATTAAACTAATGAGTTGTCCCGTTGTGTTTGCGGTACCGTTTCATTCAGCTTCGGCTTAACCTACATGGAGGCTTAACCTATCCTAACCTAACAAAACCTGACCTAACATAACCTAGCCGAATGAAATTCAACCACACGTGTAGCTATGTAAGCGTACGGTTCTCAGTCTTAAAT
>NW_022878435.1:0-1088 GCF_010883055.1 Belonocnema kinseyi
ATATGACATGACATATTACATGAAATATGACATGACATATGACATGACATATGACATGACATGTTACATGACATGTGACGTGACATATGACATGACATACGATATGACACATGGCATGACATATGACATATGACATGACATATGACATGACATATGACATATTACATGACATGTGACGTGACATATGACATATGATATGTGACATGACCTATGACATGACATATGAAATGACATATTTCATGGCATGACATGACATATGACATGACATATGATATGACATATGACATGACATATGACATGACATATGACATGACATATGACAGTACATGTGACATGACATATGACACGACATATGACATGACATATGACAAGGCATATGACGTGACATACGACATGACATATGACAAGGCATATGACGTGACATATGCCGTGACATATGACATGACCTATGACATGACATATGACATGACATATGACATAACTTATGACATGAAATATGACAAGAATTTGCATGACACGACATATGAAATGACATGACATATGTAATGAAATATGACAAGAATTTGCATGACACGACATATGAAATGACATGACATATGTAATGACATATGACATGACATATGACATGAAATATGACAAGAAATGGCATGACAGTACATATGACATGACATATGGCACGGCATATGGCATGACATATGCCACTGCATATGACGTGACATATGACATGCCATATAAAATGACATGAAATATGACATCCCATGACATATAACACGACATGACATGACGTGACACGACATGATATGGCATGACATATGAAATGACATATTTCATGGCATGACATATGACATGACATATGACACGACATGACATGACATATGACACGACATGACATGACATATGATATGACATATGACATGACATATGACATGACATATTACAGTACATATGACATGACATATGACATGACATATGACAGGACATATGAAATGACATATGACATGACATATGACATGACACATGACATATGACATGACATATGACATGATATATGACATATGACACGACATATGACATGACATATGACATGA
>NW_022878436.1:0-1539 GCF_010883055.1 Belonocnema kinseyi
TATGAAAATAGAGTGTACCTTTTTTTGAGCATAAAAGGATCTCTTTAAATTGTCCGGAATGTTCACATAAAAATTCGTAGTATTATACTTTTTACGAATAAAGTAGTAAAAGAAAACATTTTTTGATATTGCACTAAAGTATTTTTTAGTTTTCTTTTTTTTTAATAGAAACATGAAAATAAAGTGAATATTTTTTTCATAAAAAGTATTCTTTAAATAGTCCAGAATGTTCACGTAAATATTCGAATTATCCTCTTTAGGAATATAATATTAAAATAAAACTTTTTATTTTTTTACTTTTGACAAGTATTTATCATAAAAATAAAATATGGAATTTCAAGTTCAGGAGAATAAATCAATAATCCATAATAATTAAAAAATTTCAAATTCCCGCTCGAACAAAGCAGAGTTTATTGCGCCGTCTCGTGGCATGTGGTCAAAATAATCCGTTTAAATGCAGCGGCATTGCCGAATTTAGCCGAAACGTACCGGAAAAAAACGAAGCCACAAAATCGCTGTTAGCACCGCTCTCGTGACATGTGGCCTAACTAGACCCTTGCCGCATCTAGATAAAATGTCTTTGATCAAAACAATCTGCAATGTTTCAAATCTGAAACATTGCAGAATTCATCTTTTTTATTTTAAGCAAAATTGTGGTAAAATGAATGCGAAATATTGCAGAAAAAGAATAAACAAGTGTAGTGTAGTTGACTGGAAAATCAAATCCTCGGACGGTGGTATTATTTTACACAGACTAATATACCCGACATTTGTGTCCAATGGATTAAGAGTATAAGCATAACCAACAAATCTGGACCTAATACTTTTGTATGTAACAAGCATTTCAAGAAGGAGGACTATTTACCAAGTGAGAAAATAATGCTACTTACATAAATGATGATTATAATGATTAAAAATGAGGCAGAGGCAAATAATTTATTGCTTTTTTTCTAGCAAACAACGGAATGTTAAAAAAAATAGCTGTTCCATCAACTATGAATAATCAATCCATTTTAAACTATAAAAAACAAAAGTTTATACCAAATGTGTTGCTTAAAAACACAACTCGTAAAATGTAATAAGTATTTACTTCCTCTTAGGATTTCTGTATAACTCTGTTGTTTTTATACAAAGAAACATAATTTCTAACCTATTTTCGGTTTCTGAAATTATTCCACAATATTGGATGTGATCTGCATTCGCTACATTTTCTCCCTCTTCGAGTCTTCGCGATCCATCATCTACAAATTTCAGAATATCCGATACATTAATTATAAAAGACATAATGAAGATTACACATGTATCCGATTTGACAGCAGAAATTTGAATGAGTTGTTTTGATACTGCATTTAATTCTATTGTTTGGTGTAACGAGCGGAACTGAGTTTACGCGCGAAACAGTCAAATACTTCAAATTATGAAGTATAGGGTTGACATTACCAGGTGTACACATATGAAACCGGTATTGCCATCTAGCGGCCAGTAGGCACACTTGTAGGCACTGTCGGAACTTACCATTTGTGCTAATTGGCGTATTGT
>NW_022878437.1:0-6481 GCF_010883055.1 Belonocnema kinseyi
AAAATTCAACTATTTCTTTGAACATTATTCCAATTTCGACAGAAACTTTCATCGATTAAATTAAAAACTCGATTTTTAATTTGAAAATTTTTACTATTAAATTTCACAATCAGAATCAATTTCTTTCATTAAAAAAATCAACTATTTTGTTGAACATTATTCCAATTTCGACAGAAACTTTCATCGATTAAATTAAAAACTCGATTTTTCTTTGAAAATTTTTACTATTAAATTTCGCAACCAGAATTAATCTCTTTCATTAAAAAATTAAACTATTTTGTTGAACATCATTCCAATTTCGACAGAAACTTTCATCGATTAAACTAAAAATTCGATTTTTAATTTGAAGATTTTTACTGTTCAATTTCGCAATCAGAATTAATCTCTTTCATTAAAAAATTCAACTATTTTGGTGAACACTATTCCAATTTCCACAGAAACTTCCATCGATTAAATTAAAAACGCGATTTTTAATTTGCCAATTTTCACCATTAAATTTGGCAATCGGAATTAATCTCTTTCACTAAAAAACTCAACTATTTTGTTGAAACTTATTCCAATCTCGACAGAAACTTTCATCGATTAATTTAAAAACTCGATTTATAATTTGAAAATTTTCACTATTAAATTTGGCAATCCAAACTAATCCCTCTCATTAAGAAATTCAACTATTTTGTTGAACATTATTCCATTTTCGACAGAAACTTTCATCGATTAAATTAAAAACTCGATTTTTAATTTGAGAATTTTTACTATTAAATTTAGCAATCAGAATTAATCTCTTTCATTAAAAAATTCAACTATTTTGTTGAACATTATTCCAATTTCCACAGAAACTTCCATCGATTAAATTAAAAACTCGATTTTTAATTTGCCAATTTTCACCATTAAATTTGGCGATCGGAATTAATCTCTTTCGCTAAAAAATTCAACTATTTTGTTGAACATTATTCCAATCTCGACAGAAACTTTCATCGACTAAATTAAAAACTCGATTTTTAATTTGAAGATTTTTACTGTTCAATTTCGCAATCAGAATTAATCTCTTTCATTAAAAAATTCAAATATTTTGTTGAACATTATTTCGAATTCGACAGAAACTTTCATCGATTAAATTAAAAACTGGATTTTTAATATGAAAATTTTTACTTTTAAATTTCGCAATCAGAATTAATCTCTTTCATTGAAAAATTCAACTATTTTTTTGAACATTATTCCAATCTGGACAGAAACTTTCATCGATTAATTTAAAAACTCGATTTATAATTGGAAAATTTTCACTATTAAGTTTGGCAATCCGAACTAATCTCTTTCATTAAAAAATTCAACTATTTTGTTGAACATTATTCCATTTTCGACAGAAACTTTCATCGATTAAATTAAAAACTCGATTTTTAATTTGAAACTTTTTACTATTAAATTTCGCAACCAGAATTAATCTCTTTCATTAAAAAATTAAACTATTTTGTTGAACATCATTCCAATTTCGACAGAAACTTTCATCGATTAAATTAAAAACTCGATTTTTAATTTGCCAATTTTCACCAGTAAATTTGGCAATCGGAATTAATTTCTTTCACTAAAAAATTCAACTATTTTGTTGAACATTATTCCATTTTCGACAGAAACTTTCATCGATTAAATTAAAAACTCTATTTTTAAATTGAAATTTTTCAGTATTAAATTTGGCAATCGGAATTAATCTCTTTCATTAAAAAATTCAACTATTTTGTTGAACATTATTCCAATTTCGACAGAAACTTTCATGGCCTAAATTAGAAACTCGATTTTTAATTCGAAAATTTTTAGTATTAAATTTAGCAATCAGAATTAATCTCTTTCATTAGAAAATTCAACTATTTTGTTGAACATTATTCCAATTTCCACAGAAACTTTCATCGATTAAATTAAAAACTCGATTTTTAATTTGCAAATTTTTACTATTAAATTTAACAATCAGAATTAATCTCTTTCAATTAAAGATTCAACTATTTTGTTGAACAATATTCCAATTTCCACAGAAGCTTCCGTCGATTACATTAAAAACTCGATTTTTAATTAGCAATTTTCACTATTAAATTTGGCAATGGGAATTAATCTCTTTCACTAAAAAATTCAACTATTTTGTTGAACATTATTCCATTTTCGACAGAAACTTTCATCGATTAAATTAAAAACTCGATTATTAATTTGAAAATTTTTACTATTAAATTTAGCAATCAGAATTAATCTCTTTCATTAAAAAATTCAACTATTTTGTTGAACATTATTCCAATTTCCACAGAAACTTCCATCGATTAAATTAAAAACGCGATTTTTAATTTGCCAATTTTCACCATTAAATTTGGCAATCGGAATTAATCTCTTTCACTAAAAAACTCAACTATTTTGTTGAAACTTATTCCAATTTCGACAGAAACTTCCATCGATTAAATTAAGAACTCGATTTTTAATTTGCAAATTTTGAGTATTAAATTTGGCAATCGGATTTAATCTCTTTCACTAAAAACTTCAACTATTTTGTGGAACATTATTCCAATTCCGACAGAAACTTTCACCGATTAAATTAAAAACTCGATTTTCTATTTGAAAATTTTTAATATTAAATTTAGCAATCAGAATTAATCTCTTTCAATTAAAGATTCAACTATTTATGAACAATAATCCAATTTCGACAGAAGCTTCTGTCGATTACATAAAAAACTCGATTTTTAAATTGCAAATTTTCATTATTAAATTTGGCAATCGGAATTAATCTCTTTCACTAAAAAATTCAACTATTTTGTTGAACATTATTCCATTTTCGACAGAAACTTTCATCGATTAAATTAAAAACTCGATTTTTATTTGAAAATTTTTACTATTAAATTTCGCAATCAGAACTAGTCTCTTTCATAAAAAAATTCGACTATTTTGTTGAACATTATTCCATTTTCGACAGAAGCTTTCATCGATTAATTTAAAAACTCGATTTATAATTTGAAAATTTTCACTATTAAATTTGGCAATCGGAACTAATCTCTTTTATTAAAAAATGCAAATATTTTGTTGAACAATATTCCATTTTCGACAGAAACTTTCATCGATTAAATTAAAAACTCGATTTTTAATTTGAAACTTTTTACTATTAAATTTCGCAATCAGAATTAATCTCTTCCATTAAAAAATTCAACTATTTTGTTGAACATTATTCCAATTTCGACATAAACTTCCATCGATTAAATTAAAAACTCGATTTTTAATTTGCAAATTTTCACTATTAAATTTGGCAATCTGAATTAATCTCTTTCACTAAAAAATTCAACTATTTTGTTGAACATTATTCCAATCTCGACAGAAACTTTCATCGATTAATTTAAAAACTCGATTTATAATTTGAAAATTTTCACTATTAAATTTGGCAATCCGAACTAATCTCTCTCATTAAAAAATTCAACTATTTTGTTGAACATTATTCCATTTTCGACAGAAACTTTCATCGATTAAATTAAAAACTCGATTTTTAATTTGAAAATTTTTACTATTAAATTTAGCAATCAGAATTAATCTCTTTCATTAAAAAATTCAACTATTTTGTTGAACATCATTCCAATTTCCACAGAAACTTCCATCGATTAAATTAAAAACGCGATTTTTAATTTGCCAATTTTCACCATTAAATTTGGCAATCGGAATTAATCTCTTTCACTACAAAATTCAACTATTTTGTTGAACAGTATTCCAATCTCGACAGAAACTTTCATCGATTAATTTAAAAACTCGATTTATAATTTGAAAATTTTCACTATTAAATTTGGCAATCCGAACTAATCCCTCTCATTAAAAAATTCAACTATTTTGTTGAACATTATTCCATTTTCGACACAAACTTTCATCGATTAAATGAAAAACTCGATTTTTAATTTGAAAATTTTTACTATTAAATTTAGCAATCAGAATTAATCTCTTTCATTAAAAAATTCAACTATTTTGTTGAACATTATTCCATTTTCGACAGAAACTTTCATCGATTAAATGAAAAACTCGATTTTTAATTTGAAAATTTTTACTATTAAATTTAGCAATCAGAATTGATCTCTTCCATTAAAAAATTCAACTATTTTGTTGAACATTATTCCATTTTCGACAGAAACTTTCTTCGATTAAATTAAAAACTCTATTTTTAAATTGAAATTTTTTGTATTAAACTTGCCAATCAGAATTAATCTCTTTCATTAAAAAATTCAACTATTTTGTTGAACATTATTCCATTTTCGATAGAAAATTATCATCGATTAAATTAAAAACTCTATTTTTAAATTGAAATTTTTCATTATTAAATTTGGCAATCGGAATTAATCTCTTTCATTAAAAAATTCAACTATTTTGTTGAACATTATTCCAATTTCGACAGAAACTTTCATCGATTAAATTAAAAACTCGATTTTTATTTGAAAATTTTTACTATTAAATTTCGCAATCAGAATTAGTCTCTTTCATAAAAAAATTCAACTATTTTGTTGAACATTATTCCATTTTCGACAGAAGCTTTCATCGATTAATTTAAAAACTCGATTTATAATTTGAATATTTTCACTATTAAATTTGGCAATCGGAACTAATCTCTTTCATTAAAAAATTCAAATATTTTGTTGAACAATATTCCATTTTAGACAGAAACTTTCATCGATTAAATTAAAAACTCGATTTTTAATTTGAAGATTTTTACTGTTCAATTTCGCAATCAGAATTAATCTCTTTCATTAAAAAATTCAACAATTTTCTTGAACATTATTCCAATTTCGACAGAAACTTTCATCGATTAAACTAAAAACTCGATTTTTAATTTGAAAATTTTTACTATTAAATTTGGCAATCGGAATTAATCTATTTCATTAAAAAATTCATCTATTTTGTTGAACATTATTCCATTTTCGACAGAAACTTTCATCGATTAAATTAAAAACATTATTTTTAAATTGAATTTTTTCAGTATTAAATTTGGCAATCGGAATTAATCTCTTTCATTAAAAAATTCATCTATTTTGTTGAACATTATTCCAATTTCGACAGAAACTGCCATCGATTAAATTAAAAACTCGATTTTTAATTTTAATATTTTTACTATTAAATTTCGCAATCAGAATTAATATCTTTCATTAAAAAATTCAACTATTTTGTTGAACATTATTCCAATTTCGACAGAAACTTCCATCGATTAAATTAAAAACTCGATTTTTAATTTGCAAATTTTCACTATTAAATTTGGCAATCGGAATTAATCTCTTTCACTAAGAAATTCAACTATTTTGTTGAACAACATTCCAATTTCGACAGAAACTTTCATCGATTAAATTAAAAACTCGATTTTTAATTTGAAGATTTTTACTGTTCAATTTCGCAATCAGAATTATTCTCTTTCATTAAAAAATTCAACAATTTTCTTGAACATTATTCCAATTTCGACAGAAACTTTCATCGATTAAACTAAAAACTCGATTTTTAATTTGAAAATTTTTACTATTAAATTTCGCAAGCAGAATAAAACTCTTTCATTAAAAAATTCAACTATTTTGTTGAACATTATTCAAATTTCGACAGAAACTTTCATCGATTAAATTAAAAACTCGATTTTTAATTTGAAGATTTTCACTATTAAATTTGGCAATCGGAATTAATCTCTTTCATTAAAAAATTCAACTATTTTGTTGAACGTTATTCCATTTTCGACAGAAACTTTCATCGACTAAATCAAAAACTGGATTTTTAATTTGAAAATTTTTACTATTAAATTTGGCAATCAGAATTAATCTCTTTCATTAAAAAATTCAACTATTTTGTTGAACAACCTTCCAATTTCGACAGAAACTTTCATCGATTAAATTAAAAACTCTATTTTTAAATTGAAATTTTTCAGTAATAAATTTGGCAATCGGAATTAATCTCTTTCATTAAAAAATTCAACTATTTTGTTGAACATTATTCCAATTTCGACAGAAACTTTCATCGATTAAATTAAAAACTCTATTTTTAAATTGAAATTTTTCAGTAATAAATTTGGCAATCGGAATTAATCTATTTCATTAAAAAATTCATCTATTTTGTTGAACATTATTCCATTTTCGACAGAAACTTTCACCGCTTGAATTAAAAACATTATTTTTAAATTGAAATTTTTCAGTATTAAATTAGGCAATCGGAATTAATCTCTTTCATTAAAAAATTCATCTATTTTGTTGAACATTATTCCAATTTCGACAGAAACTGCCATCGATTAAATTAAAAACTCGATTTTTAATTTTAACATTTTTACTATTAAATTTCGCAATCAGAATTAATCTCTTTCATTAAGAAATTCAACTATTTTGTTGAACATTATTCCAATTTCGACAGAAACTTCCATCGATTAAATTAAAAACTCGATTTTGAATTTGAAAACTTTCACTATTAAATTTGGCAATCGGAATTAATCTCTTTCATTAAAAAATTCAACTATTTTGTT
>NW_022878438.1:0-1663 GCF_010883055.1 Belonocnema kinseyi
ATTGTAATGAGCTAAATTTTAAGTTTGAACGCTACAATTTTAATTTAGAATAATATTCAAAATTAATTTAAAACTTGAAATTATTTCAAATAATTTGAAACATGATGTAGATTTTTGCAGATTTAAAAAAAAGCTTTTGAGAATTGTAAAATATTCAAAAAGAATAACAAAAATGGTTGTGATTGCTAAGAAAATTGAAAACGATTTTTTAGTTTGAAAAATTAATTTTAAGTGAGTATTTGAAAAGATTTTAAAAATTAAAAAAAAAGGAATCAGGACGATTTTAAGGCACTTTTTTATTTTGCAGTTTTTTAATTTTAAGAAAAAAAACTAATTAACACAATAAATCAATTTTCAACCCAAAAGTTTACTTTTCAACAAAATAAATTAATTTTCTATTAAATAATTGGTGTTTTAACTAATAAATTGTACAGGATAAAGTTTCAAACAAAAATGGAATAGTAAAATTTCCAGATAAAAACTGTGCTAAAAAATTGAATTGAACAAGAAAAAAAACGAATTTTAAACAAAATTGTTAAATTTTCGAGGGAAAAGGTGAATTTATGACCAAGAAGATTAATGTTCTATAAAAAAAAAACGATTTTCCAACTTAACCAATATAAACGATTAATTTTTAATCAATCATATAATAGTTACACTTTCAGATAAAGATAAATAATTTTTTAATGAAAAAATTAATTTCAAAAAAAGTTGTTAAATTTTCGACCAATCAGATCAATTTTCGACCAAGAAAATTGATAATCTACAAAAAAAGAAAAATCTTAAACAAATTACGTGAATTTTTAAAGAAGTTATTTAATTTTAAAGTAAAAAAGACGAATTATCTACAAAAAGTTGAAATTTTTAAGCGAAAAATATAAGTTTTCAATGAAAGAGTTAAACTTTCAAACAAATAGTTAAATTTTCAATCATAATTAAAAAACCTTGTTAAAAAAACGTATTTTTTTTTACAAAGTAGTTCAACTCTTAGTAAAATAATCGACTTTTAAACCCAAGAAGATGTACAGTTGATATTTTAACCAAACAATTGCATTTTCGACCAAAAATGATAAAATTTTCAACCAAAAGGATTAAATTTCTACTAAATAAGGTCAATTTCCAACAAAACACATGAACTTTTAACGAAATTATTTAATTTTAAAAACAAAAAGAGTATTTCCACCCAAAACTTATAATTTTATTTTTTAATAATATATTTGCATTTAGAACAGAACGACTTTACAACCAAAACATATTTATAGTTCATAATTCCAACGAAAAATGTAATTTTTAATCTAAAAGTATAAATTTTCCATAAAACAATTTAATTTCTACAAAGAAAGACGACCTTTTAACAAAAGACATGATTTCTTAACCAAAAATGGTATTGATTGATTGTCAGTTTCAAAAATGTATTTTCAACGAAAGAGATGAACCTTCAAATAAAAAAAAAATAGACTATTATAATATAACATAATTATAATATTATCATTATTAAAAAATATATATATATATAATAGTAGTAATATTTATATAATTTATTTTTTATACATGAAATAACAACCTCAAAATATACGAATATCAAGAGGCGCGCGATCTATTCAAATCATGCGAATCGTCCGCATCGAAATCTGGAAATATTAAAATCCCAATCTCCTGAATT
>NW_022878439.1:0-1009 GCF_010883055.1 Belonocnema kinseyi
TTGAAACACGATGTAGATTTTTGCAGATTTAAAAAAAAGCTTTTGAGAATTGTAAAATATTCAAAAAGAAAACAAAAATTGTTGTGATTGCTAAGAAAATTGCAAATGATTTTTTAGTTTGAAAAATTAATTTTAAGTGAGTATTTGAAAAGATTTAAAAAATAAAAAAAAAGGAATCAGGACGATTTTAAGGCAGTTTTTTTATTTTTCAGTTTTTTAATTTTAGGAAAAAAATCTAATTAACACAATAAATCAATTTTCAACCCAAAAGTTTACTTTTCAACAAAATAAATTAATTTTCTATCAAATAATTGGTGTTTTAACTAATAAAACGTACAGGATAAAGTTTCAAACCAAAATGGAATAATACAATTTCCAGATAAAATCTGTGCTAAAAAATTTGAATTGAACAAGCAAAAAAAAACGAATTTTCAACAAAATTGTTACATTTTCAAGGGAAAAGGTGAATTTATGACCAAGAAAATTGATAATCTACAAAAAAAAGACAAATCTTAATCAAAATACGTGAATTTTTAAAGAAGTTATTTAATTTTAAAGTAAAAAAAAAGACGAATTATCTACAAAAAGTTGAAATTTTTAAGCGAAAAATATGAGTTTTCAATGAAAGAGTTAAACTTTCAACCAAATAGTTAAATTTTCAATCATAATTAAAAAACGTTGTTAAAAAAACGTATTTTTTTACAAAGTAGTTCAACTCTTTGTGAAATAATCGACTTTCAAACCCAAGAAGATGTACAGTTGATATTTTAACCAAACAATTGCATTTTTGACAAAAAATGATAAAATTTTCAACCAAAAGGATTAAATTTCCACTAAATAAGGTCAATTTCCAACAAAACACATGAACTTTGAACGAAATTATTTAATTTTAAAAACAAAAAGAGTCATTTTTAATCTAAAAGTATAAATTTTCCATAAAACAATTTAATTTCTACAAAGAAAGACGACCTTTTAACAAAACACATGATTTCTTAACCAAAAATGGTAT
>NW_022878440.1:0-1309 GCF_010883055.1 Belonocnema kinseyi
GAAAAAGAAAGAGCAGAGAAAGCAAGAGTAGGTCGCGAAAAATTACGAATAGAAATAGAAAGACGAGAAAAAGAAAATGCGAGAATTAATAATAGAACTTTTAAAATTGATTCTTTTATAGAAAATAATAATGAATTTTGGAATAAGACACAAGAATTAATCAATTTTGAAGAAAATAAAAGTGATAAAATTAAAATCAAAGAACTTACAGAAGAAATTAAAAATTTAAACGATAAAATGGATAGAATTTTAAATTTAAGTCAAAAGTTAAATTCTCAAAGTAATAAATCACGAAATGTACAAAATACGGTTCATTTCGAAGAAACAGAATTCGATTTAAATGAGCAAAGGCACTCGTTAGCAGGTGCAAGAAAAAGCATAATAGTAAACAGGGGTAGCGGTCAAGGGGACGAATACTCATTATCAAGACCGATGCAAAGGCAATCAATTATAAGAAAATCGCATTTGCCACATTACGAAAGAGAAACGCAAGGTCGAATGGTTAGGGAAAGAGAGACCGATAGAGAAGGAGAAGAAATGAATGAAAATAATATGAATGAAATTCCAGCAACTCTGTTTCCATTCGGAATGATACAAACCCCTTTCCAAATAATGTCAAATTGGCCCATTAAATTTAAAAACAACACAGAGAATAGCCCAAATTATTTCCTAAATAATTTTGAGATTTAGAAGAGGATATAAAATTAACGAAAAGGACATTTTGGAAAATTTAGATGCTGTTTTCAAAGAAGAAGCATTAAGTTGGTTTCAGGTAAATAAAAATAATTGGCAACAGTTAAAGGAATTCATTGAAGATTTTAAAGGAACCTATTTAAACGAAAGATATACTGAAATAATTAAAAATAAAATACAATTTTGCAACCAGAAAAAAGACCAAGACATTCATGCTTCTGTTACAGAAATTAAACAGTTATTCGAAAAATTAATGCCACGTCCTAGCCTAGAATGGCAATTAAGAAAAACTTACAAAAATTTGAGAATTGAGTATAAAGTGTACATTTCCAGAAATGCTTTTTCAAATTTTTCAGAATTAGAAATCTTAGGGCTTCTTATATCACGCGGAAGAAAATAAAAATAAATCTGAAAATAAAAATTTCGACGGGATTGTTGGTATAGTTTGAATCAGGGAAACGAATACGGTCGCTATTGAAGGCGGAAAATATCAGAGAGAACCAGAGACCGTCAAAATTACTTGACACAGACACAAATGACTCGGACGAAACAAGATTCCACCTTATAATAGATTTTGAAAATCATAAATTTGAAGTGCTAGTTGACACCGGTGCAA
>NW_022878441.1:0-1547 GCF_010883055.1 Belonocnema kinseyi
CCTAGCACAAACCAATTTGTAACCAATTTATAGCTTTTCTTTAGTTAAAAATCTTCTGTCTGATTTTTTCTTTTTGAAGGTTGTACCGTTTGCCCGAAAAAGTCATTTATTTTTTTGTTACTAATGCGGCAGGATTTAATAAAGAGGAATCTGTTTGGGATACCCACTCGTCACATGACCGTAAGCAATTATTTATTGTCTGTTTTTGAAATTTCTACAAATGGAGCCTGATATCAACTTTCTTTTCAAAATAGTATCCTATGCCTACCTTTTTTTCGATTAATTACACTGTAAAAAAAGATTTGTGTAAAATTACAAAGTTTCGGAAAATTACATATTGTATCATTGTAAACATCACACACTTCACTGTGTGATTTTACAGAAGTATGTGAAATTACTTTGCTACTCCTCAAAATCATTAAATATTAGGTTTAATTAAAAAAATACTATTTCAAAACTTTTTGAGAAAGTAATTATTTAAACAAATTATAAATGTTTAAACATTTAAAAAGTTGTTGGTTTATTCTTTTCATACACTATACAGCGAAAAAAATAATTGTATGTGTTCTATTTTATTTAATTTTTTTAGTTATCGGAAAAAACTACGTGAGCAAATAAAGATTGTTTAAACAAATAGAAATTTATAAAAATTTAAAAGATAAGTATCAAAATTGTGTCATTATGCAACAAAACGTAGCATAGGATATTAATTTGAAAAGAAAGTTGATGTCTGGCTCAATTTTTAGAAATGTTGAAAATAGACATAACATAATTTTTTTCTTTAGTACATCATTTTTTTAGAAAAATGTATTACTTAAAACAATGAAGAAATACTGCATTTCAATAAAAAAATACCATTTTTTAACATTTTTAGGCATAAATAAATGTTTTAATAATTTACATTTTTTTAAACAACTTAAAATTGTTTAAGAAGTCATGTTCAATATTCGAATTGTCCATTGGTAATTATTTGTTTAAAAAAGACGACGAAAATTGCTAAAGAGTAACAATAATACGTAAAAATGTATTTCTTTATTTTTTGGTCATGTTTGGGGCGCTGCGGGGAGGGTGACGGTGGTTTGGAAATAAAAGTTATTGATATGATTTTATTTCGTAGATACTCATTTCCAATCCCCAGAAAGCCTGACACGTTCATATGAAGTCCTGGAACATGAGTTCAATTTTTCGAAAATTCAATATTTCACCATGTTCATTAAATAGGATTTTTAAGTGTCCGGCGGCACGCGTTAATATTTCAATTTCGAAAAAAAAGACATTATCGATGTTCTTTCTGCAGAAACGGAAACTGGGGGGGGGGGGCTGCTTTATAGCTCGAAAGGCGTTTTTTGGACCACCCTAATATATATATATATATATACGTTTATATTTATTATTAATTTATTAATTATATTATTATTGTCTTTAATTGTTGTAATGTATTGCTCTGATTGTTATGAAGCTCAACAATTTGTATTTTAAAATAGCATAATAGTATCTCCGAGTATGGAACTGCATTAAAAATGCACCACGAAGAATTTGTAATGCCT
>NW_022878442.1:0-1044 GCF_010883055.1 Belonocnema kinseyi
CATAATAATCCTTTAGTAAGGCATATAATTTTCTCATAAAAATTTTAAATTAAATTTTATTTATGAAGTTTAAATTCATTACACTATTCTGTCATATTAGAAATTTTTATGAAATAATTTATAATTTTAACTTTGAAGGTTAACAGTTTAATTAACTTAAAATTATTAAAAATAAGTTAATAAAACTCTTAGATTCATAATCTAATAATAGAAATAAAATTTTCTTTTTTATATTTAATAAAAATATTTTTATTGCTTAAAATTTCAAAAATTTTAGTGCTTTAACACTTAAATATAATAAATTATTTAAAATTCAATAATATAATATTATCATTAAAAAATTTAAAAATATAAATTTTATAAAAAAAAATATTTTATTGTTAAATTATTTATATTAATTAATAAATTATTATTTAAAAATAATATAGAAGTTAAAAATAATTTTAAATAATAAAAAAATATAATTATTGTAATTAATAATAAAAAATAAGATGTAAATATTAAATTATATCTAATAAAATAATAAATTGTAAATCTTTTTATAAATATGTAATAAAGGGGGATAATCTTATTATTAATATGATTAAGAAAAATAATATTGATTTAAATAGAAAATTGTTTAATAAAATTAAATTATTCAAAAAATTAATTTTATAGTATATTAATAAATAAATTAGATTCATTAAAATTATAGAATAAATTAAAAAATAATAAATAAATATTTTTGTATTAATCATTAAAATTAACAATATTCATCTTATATGATTAATAGAAGATATACCTATAATTAATTTAATTGAATTTAATGAATAAATTAAACTAATTCTTATTAAAGACCCAATAATAATTAATAAATTAATTAAATTATAAATTTTATTTAAATTTAAATATTTATTAAAATTTAATAATTTTATTAAATAATTAATTATTAAAAAAGGTAAGATTTTTTGAATTGTTATTATTATTAAACAATTAATTCAAGATAAATTATTTAATATATTTATATATCAATAATTAAAAGGAAATATTCCTAATTTTATTAAT
>NW_022878443.1:0-1059 GCF_010883055.1 Belonocnema kinseyi
CCAGGGCATTTGGCACGAGGATGTCTGCGTACAGTTGGTTACGATGGAAGGCGATGTTTTAATTGCAATCAGAGTGGGCATTTCCTTCGCGATTGCAAATATGCACCAAAAAATTCACCTGAGTGTTTCACCTGTGGAAAAACCACTCATTTTGCTCGAGATTGTCCTGAAAAAGAAAAGGATAGTTCTAAGAAAAACAACTTAAATTGTAACTTTTGTAAAAAATCAGGTCATTCATATGAAAAATGTTTCAAACGTTTAAATACGGTTGCTGCAAATCGGGAAAATAAAAGGGACCATTTAAACGAGAAGTAAGTTCGTCTAAATGGTGCGACGGCGAGCTTGATCAAAATGCAGCACCGATCCGACGGGTAGTTTTAAAGTTCAACACAGCTGGGAGGGCATCCTCACCTAACATTGTTTTAAATAGCAGAAATATTAAAAATGGAAGGGGCACTTTTGTAGTAGATACTGGGGCCGAATTAAATTTAATTAAAAGAAAAAACGTAAAAACTGGTGCACCTGTAGATTTTCAAGTTAAATATAATTTATTTGGAATTACAGATCAGCCTGTAAAAACTTCTGGGGAAGTATATATAGATATTAACGAGATTGCTTGTCCATTCCAAATGGTACCAAAGAATTTTCCTGTGGGTTGCGACGGGATGCTGGGAATGCCTTTCCTAGCTGATTCGGTAATCGATCTCTCCACAAAAACGATAAAGCACAAACTAGATGAATCTCCATTTACTACTCCACCTAAAAAGGGAACAACCCTAATTTTAAGGGCCAGAACAAAACAGTTAGTAACTTTGCCAGTAATTAATACAGATTTATCAGAAGGTTATCTGCCTTTAATACCGACGGGTCCAGGCGTGTATTTGGGAGAATCTCTAGCGACCGTAAGGGATGGAAACACTCGTGTTTATTGCATTAACACAAATACCAGGGACGTGAAACTTTCAGTTTCACCCGTGACCTTAGAAGAATTTGAAATCGCTAAAATTATTTCGGGATCTGATAAGGAAGGCAATATCAAAAACAATTCAGAAATTAATC
>NW_022878444.1:0-1932 GCF_010883055.1 Belonocnema kinseyi
TTTTTTCAACTGAAAATTTTACTATATTATCGAAAATTAATTTCTTTCTCAAACCATAAATTATTTAACTGAAAATTTAACAATTTATTTTTTCAGTAGGAACTTAAACTTTATGTTGACACTTATTATTTTGGATTGATAATTAATTTATTTTATTGCAACTTGATTTTTTTGGTTAAATATCTACCAATTTAATTAAAAATCTATTTTTCTGGTAGAAAATTTTAACGACGTTTTTCCTGAAAATTCGATTTTCTTCTTGGATCCAAAATGAATATTTACTTACTCAGGGATTTGGTTCCAAATTTATTTATTTACTTGAAAACATTCTGGGTTAAAAATTTAACTTTTTGAATGAAACTTGGTTCATTTGGTTGAAAATTTTAATATTTAATTATTGATTATAGAGAGCTGAAGATTTATCTTTTTTAGTAGAAAACTAAATTTTTTGGTTGATACTTTATCTCTTGTATTAAGAATCCCTCTATTTGATTCGAACTTCATTTTTTTGGTTAAACAATTACCATTTTAATGAATGTTTAACAACAAATATAAATTTTTAATTAAATATATGAATTTTCAATCGAAAAGATTATTTTTAACCAAGAAAAAAATGTATTACCAACAAGAATTAATTTTTAACAAATAACCTGAACTTTTAAGCAAATAATTGAACTTATGACTCAGAAAAATTTTTATAGTTTAACTGAAAATTTAAATTTAGCTTTACGATATCCCATGGCGCATATGGATTTGATTATTTATCCTTCATTATAAAAAAAACCAAAAGTCCTAAAGAAGAAGTGAAGATAGTTCTGGATTCTCTTCGGCAATATCTCCAGGTTTTTTTCATATTTTGAAAAAATTAATTATTTAAACAATTATATTGTTTATAATTTTGACAAATTTATTTTACAATTGTGATGAACAATTCAGAGTTGTTAAGTGAAAAATAACATACCTTGAAGTATCATTAATGAAAAAAAATTTTGGACAATGTAAAAAAGTTAGTTTCTGTAAAGGCTGGATACAAAACTCCTGTTTAGTCAGCGACGTGAGGGTAAGTCTAGTGTTTGCTACAACTTTTCGGTCTGTTCATGTATCTTAGCGTGAGTGAGCTTACTCCAGCAAGGGTCTTTTGTCCACAGGCATGTCAAAGTAAGGAAATTTTGAAACGTTTAATTTTTCAATTAGCGATTTGAAAATAGCATTATCAGCATCTACGAATTTTTCCGATTCCAATGATATATTACTTGCATAGAAAAGTAAAAAATTTGAAGGAGTTTATAATCAAGAAACATCAGATTGACAGTCAATTTAATACTAAATACTTCTCAAATTTTCAACCTTTATAGACAAATTACATGTTTTTGGAATCGGAACAATACGTAGGTGCCAAATATATTACTTTTAAGTCCCTGATCGCAAAATTACGAATTTTTTAATCTCACATTTTTTTTCCCATTTTATAACAAAGGACCCCTGAGGAAAGGGGTGGTCTGGCCAAGCTCGCAGGTACTGTCCTAAAAGTAGGTCGTAGGGCAGCCGGGGAAAGAGCGTGCCGACCACTGGTCTAGGCTTAGTGGAGCAGGTAGGTGGCATGAATTGAATACTGCCCCATTTAACTACCTTTATTATTCAAACGGGGACAGTGGTCCCTTAAGATTCATAAATTTTCCATCCATTATTATGCTTAATCAGTGGAAAAACCACACTCACAATATAATCATTATTTACGGGCTTCTTAAAGTGAAACTATACAGTAGACATCTGTATATATCTTATATCACAAAAGATTTACTTCTGAAGATTATAATTTTCTGTTGGGTATTGGGGAATTTTTCACCTGATCATAAAATTAAATTTTCGTTCAAGTAGAGTATTAGGGAATTTTTAATTTCTCCAGGAAATGCTCATGTTTTGCAATAGAAA
>NW_022878445.1:0-4271 GCF_010883055.1 Belonocnema kinseyi
GAGCCGAAAAATCACAGAATGTATTTCCATTGGAAAATTCTATAAAAATTTATTTGCAGACAAAGTTGTATTTACGTGGAAGATAGGGGTTGATTTTTCACGTTAAGGGTTGAAGCCCAAAAATCACATCGGGCATTTTCGAGGAGCCGAAAAATCAGTGACTGTATTTCCATTGAAAAATTCTATAAAAATTTATTTGCAGACAAAGTTGTGTTTACGTGGAAGAGAGGGGTGATTTTTGACGTTAACGGTTGAAGCACGAAACTCAAATCGGGTATTTTCCTTGGGCCCAAAACACAGAGTCTGTATTTCCATTGAAAAATTCTATAAAAATTTATTTGCAGAGAAAGTTGTATTTACGCGGAAGAGAGGGGTTGATTTTTGATGCTAAGGGTTAAGCACCAAAAATCATATCAGGTATTTTCGAGGAGCACAAAAATCAGAGACTGTATTTCCATTGAACAATTCATAAAAATTTATTTGCAGACAAAGTTGTATTTTCGTGGAAGAGAGTGGTTGATTTTTGACCTTAAGTGTAGAAGCCCAAAAATCATATCAGGTATTTTCGAGGAGCCCAAAAATCAGAGACTGCATTTCCATAGAAAAATTCTAAAAAAATTTATTTGCAGACAAAGTTGTATTTACGTGGAAGAGGGGGGTTGATCTTTGGCGTTAAGCGTTGAAGCCCAAAAATCATATCGGATATTTTCGAGGAGCCCAAAAATCAGAGACTGTATTTCCATTGAAAAAATCGAGAAAAATTTATTTGCAGACAAAGTTGTATTTATGTGGATGAGAGTGGTTGATTTTTGTCGGTAAGGGATGAAGCCCAAAAATCACATCGGGTAATTTCGAGGAGCCCAAAAATCAGTGACTGTATTTCCATTAAAAAATTCTATAAAAATTTATTTGCAGACAAAGTTGTATTTACGTGGAAGAGAGGGGTTGATTTTTGTCGGTAAGGGTTGAAGCTTAAAAATCATATCGGGTATTTTCGAGTAGCCCAGAAATCAGAGACTATATTTCCATTGAAAAATTCTATAAAAACTTATTTGCAGACAAAGTTGTATTTACGTGGAAGCGAGGGGTTGACTTTTGAAGTTAAGGGTTGCTTTTTGAATTAAGGGTTGAAGCCCAAGTATCATATCCGGTACTTTCGAGGAGCCGAAAAATCAGAGACAGTATTTCCATTGAAAAATTTTAGAAAAATTCATTGCAGACAAAGTTGTATTTACGTGGAAGAGAGGGGTTGATTTTAGACGTTAAAGGTTGAAGCCCAAAAATCATATCGTGTATTTTCGAGGAGCCCGAAAATCAGAGACTGTGTTTCCAGAGAAAAATTCTATAAAAATTAATTTGCAGCCAAATTTGTATTTACGTGCAAGAGAGGGGTTGATTTTTGACGTTAAGGGTTGAAGCCTAAAAATCATATCGGCTATTTTCGAGGAGCCGAAGAATCAGAGACTGTATTTCCATTGAAAAATTGTAGAAAAATTTATTTGCAGACAAAGTTGTACTTACGTGGAAGAGAGGGATTGATTTTTCATATTAAGGGTTGAAGCCCAAAAATCATATCTGTAATTTCGATGAGACCAAAAACCAGAGAATCTATTTCCATTAAAGTTTCTAGAAAAGTTGATTTCTTGACAAAGTTATATCAACGTGGATTGATTTTTGACGTTAAGGGTTGAAGTCCAAAAATCATGTCTGGTATTTTCGAGGTGCCCAAAAATCAGAGAATGTATTTCCATTGAAAAATTCATAAAAATTTATTTGCAGACAAAGTTGTATTTACGCGGAAGAGAGGGGTTGATTTTTGATGCTAAGGGTTAAACACCAAAAATCATATCAGGTATTTTCGAGGAGCACAAAAATCAGAGACTGTATTTCCATTGAACAATTCATAAAAATTTATTTGCAGACAAAGTAGTATTTTCGTGGAAGAGAGTGGTTGATTTTTGACCTTAAGTGTAGAAGCCCAAAAATCATATCGGCTATTTTCGAGTAGCCCAAAAATCACAGACTGTATTTCCATTGAAAAATTCTAAAAAAATTCATTTGCAGACAAAGTTGTATTTACGTGGAAGAGATGGGTTGATATTTGACGTTAAGGGTTGAAGCCCAAAAATAATATCGGCTATATTCGAGGAGCCCAAGAATCAGAGACTGTATTTCCATTGAAATATTCTATAAAAATTTATTT
This sequence comes from Belonocnema kinseyi, assembly GCF_010883055.1. Classification (NCBI taxonomy): domain Eukaryota; kingdom Metazoa; phylum Arthropoda; class Insecta; order Hymenoptera; family Cynipidae; genus Belonocnema; species Belonocnema kinseyi. The sequence continues at coordinate 2,204 of NW_022878445.1, forward strand.
GCAGACAAAGTTGTATTTGCGTGGAAGAGAGGAGTTGATTTTTGACGTTAACGGTTGAAGCCCAAAAATCATATCAGGTATTTTCGAGGAGCCCAAAAATCAGAGTCTGTATTTCCATCGAAAAATTCTAAAAAAATTTATTTGCAGACAAAGCTGTATTTATGTGGAAGAGAGGGGTTGATTTTTGTCTTTAAGGGTTGAAACACAAAAATCATATCGGGTATTTTCGAGGAGCCCAAAAATCAGAGGCTGTATTTCCATTGAAAAATTCTACACAATTTTATTTGCAGACAAAGTTGTATTTGCGTGGAAGAGAGGGGTTCATTTTGGACATTAAGGGTTGAAGCCCAAAAATCATATCGGGTATTTTTGAGGAGCCCAAAAATCAGAGATTGTATTTCTATTGAAAAATTCTGCAAAAATTTATTTGCAGACAAAGTTGTATTTGCGTAGAAGAGAGGGGTACCTTTTGGACGTTAAGGGTTGAAGCCCAAAAATCATATCCGGTATTTTCGAGGAGCCCAAAAATCACAGGCTGTATTTCCATTGAAAAATTCTACAAAATTTTATTCGCAGACAAAGTTGTATTTGCGTGGAAGAGAGGGGTTCATTTTGGACGTTAAGGGTTGAAGCCCAAAAATCATATCGGGTATTTTCGAGCAGCCCAAAAATCAGAGACTGTATTTCCATTGAAAAATTCTAGAAAAATTTATTTGCATTCAAAGTTGTATTTATGTGAAAGAGAGGGGTTGATTTTTGGCGTTAAGGGTTGCAGCCCAAAAATCATATCGGGTATTTTCAAGGAGCTCAAAAATCAGAGAACCTATTTCCATGAAGAATTTCTAGAAAAATTAATTTCTTGACAAAGTAGTATCAACGTGGATTGATTTTTGACGTTAAGGGTACAAGCCCAAAAATCATATCGGCTATTTTCGAGGAGCCCAAAAATCACAGACTGTATTTCCATTGAAAAATTCTAAAAAAATTCATTTGCAGACAAAGTTGTATTTGCGTAGAAGAGGGGGTTCATTTTGGACGTTAAGGGTTGAAGCCCAAAAATCATATCGGGTATTTTCGAGGAGCACAAAAATCAGAGACTGTATTTCCATTGAAAAATTCTCGAATAATTTATTTGCATTCAAAGTTGTATTTATGTGAAAGAGAGGGGTTGATTTTTGGCGTTAAGGGTTGCAGCCCAAAAATCATATCGGGTATTTTCAAGGAGCCCAAAAATCAGAGAACCTATTTCCATGAAGAATTTCTAGAAAAATAAATTTCTTGACAAAGTAGTATCAACGTGGATTGATTTTTGACGTTAAGGGTACAAGCCCAAAAATCATATCGGCTATTTTCGAGGAGCCCAAAAATCACAGACTGTATTTCCATTGAAAAATTCTAAAAAAATTCATTTGCAGACAAAGTTGTATTTACGTGGAAGAGATGGGTTGATATTTGACGTTAAGGGTTGAAGCCCAAAAATCATATCAGGTATTTTCGAGGAGCCCAAAAATCAGAGACTGTATTTCCATTGAAAAATTCTATAAAAATTTATTTGCAGACAAAGCTGTATTTATGTGGAAGAGAGGGGTTGATTTTTGACGTTAAGGGTTGAAGCACAAAAATCATATCGGGTATTTTCGAGGAGCCCAAAAATCAGAGACTGTATTTCCATTGAAAAAGTCTATAAGTATTGATTTCTTGACAAAGTAGTATCAAACTGGGTTGATTCTTGACGTTAAGCGTTGAAGCCCAAATATCATATCGGGTATTTTCTAGGACCACAAAAATCAGAGAATCTATTTCCATTAAAAATTTCTAGAAAAATTGATTTCTTGACATAGTAGTATCAACGTGGATTGATTTTTGATGTTAAGGGTTGAAGCTCAAAAATTGTGTCGGGTATTTTCGAGGAGCCCAAAAATCAGAGACTGTATTCCCATTGAAAAATTCCAAAAAAAATTATTTGCAGACAAAGTTGTATTTACTTGAAAGAGAGGGGTTGATTTTTGACGTTAAGGGTTGAAGCCTAAAAATCATATCCGATATTTTCGAGGAGCCCAAAAATCAG
>NW_022878446.1:0-2148 GCF_010883055.1 Belonocnema kinseyi
ATTCCTAGGGAGCAACTCCCAGAAGAAGAAGCAAGGGACAACGACGCCTCACCAACTCGCCGATTCCACGGTCTCAGCGTAGAGCAACGAGAAGTTAGAAGAGTCAACAGTCCCAGCGGTAAAAGAAAAAAAAAAACATTTCAATCAATTGTAAGTAGAGATTCTCTAGAAAATAAGAAGTGTTAGAACCATTGTACAGTTTAAAGATATTTGAAGGCAAATTTTATGACTAAAATCATAAATTTTGCACTCAAATACTATTAAACTTTAGGCTCACGTCCGTACACACGTTTATGGTGATCCCTGGCCTCTGTGTCCGTTAATAAACAAAAACACCTACCTGAAATTTCTTGGCATTGTTGTAGCACGATCCCAAGAAACCAAGGTTTAAACGCGAACAATGTTACGAAAAACAACGAGAAATTAGGCATCGTCTGAACGAAAGTAGAATTTGTTCAAATTCTGATTAAATATTATTATTTATTCAAAGACTCTTAGTAGGCAACCTGAGAACAACATTATTTTGAAAATTTCCTTCTTTTTCATTATTTTAAATAACCAAACTGGCTTTCCATACATACAGAGATAAAGAGACTGACTACTCCACTGACGAGACAAAATCAAGTAGAGAATCATTAGCAGACGAAATTATTTTTCCAAACTTAACAGAGAATATGTCAAGCGAAAACTCAAACCCCAATACCTTTCCTTCAGCACCCCCTCAAATGGGAACTGACGCGATATTACAACTTATATTAAAAATGCTAGATGTAATGGATATCAACTTTGACACCCTTAAAAAGGAAAACAATAATAGAATCTTGGAAGTCCAAAAGTTAGCTCGACTTGCAGGTTCAAAAGGGGAAATAGAAACGGATATAGGCCCTGAATTAACGGATGATTTATATGAGGATTACGAACCGATATCTAGAAGGGAAGGAAAGTCAAAACAACGGATTTCTGAAAATAAAAATTTGGTAACGCGTAACCTAGAATCAAAAAATAACTCAAACTGGATCCCCGTAAATAAATCTAAAAATGAAATTGACCGAATTCCAGCTAAAGATATAATTAGGACCATCAAAGAAATCACTGGTCATGATGACATAGGCGTAGAGGATTTCATAAGTTCCATTAAAAAAGCTAAAAAAAGGTGCACTCAGGAAGACCTATTACTAGATTTCGTAATAGCGGAAAAAATAAAAGATAACGCAGAAAGGGCTATAAGATATACTAGCATAAAGACTTATGATGACTTGTTTGACGCTCTACGTCAAAATCTTTCACAAATAGGTTCAGTTTCAGCACTCATGTCTAAATTAGAAAACTGTAAACAAGGACCGACCGAATTAGTACAAAACTTCAGTTTAAGATTCAAACAAATAGTAAACGAATTAAAATATGCCGTTCAAAGCGAGCATTCATCTATTATTGAAAGAAAAATTGCCCTAAACATTGAAGACAAAGAATGTCTTAAACGTTACCTATTAAACTTGAAAAGAGAAATTGTCCTTCAAGTAAAAGCACAAAACCCCACTAGTTTAATAGAGGCTCAGAATCAAGCCATAGAAACCGAAATGTGGCTACGCGAAGCGCAACCAGCTCGAACATCAATCTTACCACCGGTTCCTAAAACAAACTATCGCCAGACACCACGAATACACCCAACACCAACAACAAGAGTACCTAATCGTTCTATGCCACTATCCACTAGAACAGAAATGAGGTGCTATAAATGTAACAAAATAGGTCATACGTCAAATCAATGCGTACAAAAACAAAATACAAATTTTCCAATTCCTTACGAACAGAAACGCCCACCCAACAGAATAAACAATTTACAAGAGAACTAAGAGAATTACTTAAATTTTGAGGACATAACGCAAGAGGAAGAGAACGAGCAAACAGAATACGAGAATTCAGCCGAATCTCTTCAATCAATGGACGATTACAATACATCGTCGGGAGACATAGAAACGGAGAGCAATACAAATTACTTGTAGATTCAGGAGCTTCAATAAATATAATAAAAAGTTCTCATGTCCAAGTAAATTCCCAAATAATAGAACTCAGGAAAAAGTTTATAATGGGTAAAGACGAACACCTATCAACACAAGCAACCCATATTACCTACTTAAACGAAAATCA
>NW_022878447.1:0-1957 GCF_010883055.1 Belonocnema kinseyi
CCATCTCTTCAAAAAAAAACCTGCATATTTATAAATATCAGGATGTATTTCTCGACACTTTGAACAACATTTATCCTTTAGACCTCTTAATCAGTGCATACAAAATTCTTTGTAGCGCTGGATTATAATACTCAGACTTCAAGTTATCCTTAGACTAGTTTTGATTTAATTTGCTCTACAGTAGGAAATTACGTTTCTCAGTCTGGTTGAATATTAAAAAAAGTATAACGTTTCTTCTATATCGTTTTTACAATGGATTAACATCTTTCTTATGATTTAACTTAAACATATTAACAAAACTCTGCTTTTAATGCCAACGGGCAAAACAATAAAAAACAAGTAAACTCTTTTTTGATGCAAACCGGCAATCAAATCTCAATAAAAAATTATAATTAAATATTCTGAAGAGCAACGAACATAGATTTATCGATTAAAAACCTTTCAGATTTTTAGTATCCTAATCTTAGTCAGACTTTTCATTTTACTGAAACTAGTTTCATATCTATTTAAATATCACATTTTTGGATTGTTTGGATTATTAGAAAAAAAGACTTGCGTCCTTTCTCCCTAGCATATATTGGAAGCTTCGTTCCAATCTGGTATTCTGTGACAACACCTTTTGTTTTTTTAAATATTTTGCAGAATGCAAAATGAGAAAACAACGCTAATGTATAACAGGACAAAAGGAAAAAGGATAAACATAGACGTACAACACCTCATCATATGCATACACTATATTATGTTCAGACGGGCACGCAAAAAAGAGGAGGGAAAGGAAAGAAAGAGGAAGGAAGGGGAGGGAAGGAAAGAAGACAAGAGGTGAGGACAGGAGAGGAAAGGTAAGGAAGGGAGAGGAAGGAAAGGGATAGGAAAGTGCCCTGCTTCTTCAATTTTCTCCTCTTCCTTTTTCTTCTTTGTGTCAGCGTCTGACCATATAGTGTATACATATAGAAAACGGAAAAAGGATAAACATAGGCGTACAACACCTCATCATATTCATACACTATATTATGTTTAGAGGCGCACGCAAATAGAGGAGGGAAGGGAAAGAAAGAGGAAGGAAGAGGAGGGAAGGAAAGGAGACAAGAAGAAAGGACAGGACAGGTAAGGAAGGGAGAGGAAGGAAAGGGATAGGAAAGAAAAGCGCTCTGTATTTTCTCTTTCCTCCTCTTCCTTTTTCTTCTTTGTGTGAGCGTCTGAACGTATAGTGTATGCATATGATGATAAATGAGAATTGTGCGTCGATTTTCCTCCTCTTTTCTCCTTTTGTCCTGATATACATTGGCGTTGTTTTCTCATTCAACACTCTACAAAAATTTCGAATAAAAAGAAAACGAGTGTCGTGGAACACTTGATAAGAACGAACTTCCGGATATGTTTATACTTACTTACGTCATTCTCCTCAGTACGTGCTAAGGAGAAAGGACGTCAGTATAAACTCTGAACTTTACATGTTTAAACCATAAAGAACTTCACAAACATCGCTGTCTTCTAAGAATAAAGTAAGAGTTTCTAACAGAGTCTCCTCATTATTCTCCTCATTTTCAGGTACATTGATTTCTTTATCATCACTTTTCTTTTTGTTTGGATCGCTAGGTCCTTTTTCGCCATACATCGTCGCTGCATTAAATTTGAATAACATTATGTCGGTAGGCTGAAATTTATTACAGCAAAGTTTTTTATTGCTGAAGGTAATACGAATCCTTAACAGAGCAGCTAACATTACCAAATTCAGTTTGTTTCGCGCTTTAATTTTGATCGCATTCATCACGGAGAACACGCGTTCAACAACAGCATTGCTTAGCGGAAACGATAAAAGTTTTAGAACGACTTTTGCTAAGTTTTCGAATGGGCATTTGCCTGAAGAGTTTTCGTAGCACCGAACTGAAGCCCAAAACTTTGAAGTATTCCTCAGGATATCTGGTTCTAGGTGCTCTGACCACTTGATACTCCTGAG
>NW_022878448.1:0-1019 GCF_010883055.1 Belonocnema kinseyi
AAAAGGTGTTAAAAGTTTGTGTTTTATACGTATGAATTATTGAGCATTTAAATGAAATATTTCTGAATTAAAATTTTTTTCAAAGCAATTGTATGTATTTCTAAATTGGATCAGAGATTTTTTGAAAAAAAATATAATTCAGATATGGGTCAATCCATTATAAACAACAATTAAAAACTATACAAATTTGAACAGAGTGGTTAGAAATAAAAAGCCTTGATTTGTTAAAATTGTAATGAGCTAAATTTTAAGTTTGAACGCTACAATTTTAATTTAGAATAATATTCAAAATTAATTTAAAACTTGAAATTATTTGAAATAATTTGAAACACGATGTAGATTTTTGCAGATTAAAAAAAAAGCTTTTGAGAATTGTAAAATATTCAAAAAGAATAACAAAAATTGTTGTGATTGCTAAGAAAATTGAAAACGATTTTTTAGTTTGAAAAATTAATTTTAAGTGAGTATTTGAAAAGATTTTAAAAATAAAAAAAAAAGGAATCAGGACGATTTTAAGGCACTTTTTTATTTTGCAGTTTTTTAATTTTAGGAAAAAAAATCTAATTAACACAATAAATCAATTTTCAACCCAAAAGTTTACTTTTCAACAAAATAAATTAATTTTCTATTAAATAATTGGTGTTTTAACTAATAAAATCTACAGGATAAAGTTTCAAACAAAAATGGAATAGTACAATTTCCAGATAAAAACTGTGCTAAAAAATTGAATTGAACAAGAAAAAAAACGAATTTTCAAAAAAATTGTTAAATTTTCAAGGGAAAAGGTGAATTTATGACCAAGAAGATTAATGTTCTATAAAAAAAAAAAACGATTTTCCAACTTAACCAATATAAACGATTAATTTTTAATCAATCATATAATAGTTACATTTTCAGTGGGACGATGGTCTTGGGGACTAAAGCGTAGGCTTTGGACCCACTCCTTCGGCTTGCGGGTTCGATTCCCGCCTCGCACTCTGGAAGAGTCTCGGTGGCCCATGCGGTGAACAGTAGCCTAG
>NW_022878449.1:0-1357 GCF_010883055.1 Belonocnema kinseyi
AATCAGAGTGGGTATTTTCGAGGAGCCCAAAAACAGAGACTATAATTGAAACCGGAAAATTTCCAAAAATATTATTTTTTGACAGTCATATGTACGTGGTAGCTAAGGGTTGATTTTATACGTTAAGGGTTGAAGCCCAAAAATCTGAGTGGGTATTTCCGAGGAGCCCAAAAATCAGAGACTCTACTCACACTGGAACATTCTCAAAAATATTAATTTTTAAAAAAGTCATGTGTATCTGATAAAGAAGGGTTGATTTTATACGTTAAGGGTTGAAGCCCAAAAATCGGTGTGGATATTTTCGAGGAGCCCAAAAATCAGAGACTACTTTAACACTAGAAAATTCCCAAAAAACCTTATTTTTTGACAAAGTCATATATACGTGGTAGAGAAGGGTTGATTTTACATGTTAAGGGTTAAAGCCCAAAAATCTGAGTGGATATTTTGGTGGATACCAAAAATCAGAGACTACATTGACACTAGAAAATTACCAAAAATATTATTTTTTGACAAAGTTATATTTATATGTGGTAGAGAAGGGTTGATTTTATACGTTAAGAGTTGAAGCCCAAAAATCGGTGTGGATATTTTCGAGGAGCCCAAAAATCAGAGACTCTACTAACACTGGAAAATTCTCAAAAATATTAATTTTTAAAAAAGTCATGTGTATCTGATAGAGAAGGGTTGATTTTATGCGTTAAGGGTTGAAGCCCAAAAATCGGAGTGGATATTTTGGAGGAGCCCAAAAATCAGAGACTATAATTGAAACTAGAAAATTCTCAAAAATATTATTTTTTGACAAAGTCATATATACGTGGTAGAGAAGGGTTGCTTTAATACGTTAGGGGTTGCAGCCCAAAAATTGGAGTGGATATTTTTGAGGATCCTAAAAATCAGAGACTACAATGACACTAGAAAATTTCCAAAAATATTATTTTTTGACAAAGTCATATATACGTGGTAGAGAAGGGTTGATTTTATACGTTAAGGGTTGAAGCCCAAAAATCGGTGTGGATATTTTCGAGGAGCCCAAAAGTCAGAGACTCTACTAACACTGGCAAATTCTCAAAAATGTTAATTTTAAAAAAAGTCATATGTATCTGACAGAAAAGGGTTGATTTTATACGTTAAGAATTGAAGCCCAAAAATCAAAGTGGTTATTTTGGAGGATCCCAAAAAGCAGAGACTACATTGACACGAGAAAATTCCCAAATATATTATTTTTTGACAAAGTCATCGTGGTAGAGAAGGGTTAATTTTATACTTTAAGGGTTGAAGCCCAAAAATCGGTGTGGATATTTTCGAGGAGCCCAAAAATCAGAGACTCTACTGACACTGGAAAATTCTCAAAAATATT
>NW_022878450.1:0-6254 GCF_010883055.1 Belonocnema kinseyi
TATTAAAACTGTAGTTTCGAATATAATTAAATTTCGAGAGAAGCCCGCCAAATAGAAAAGTACATCAATCAACATTAAATAAACAAAAGTGCAAATTTTGCAGTATTTTTCGAGTGTTTTGGTACAAAAAAACACTTTTTTACCGAAATATACGGAAAGATAAATTGATTAAAAATCACTTTTATTTTATTGATATTAAAACCGTAGTTTCGAATGTAATTAAATTTCGAGAGAAGCCCGCCAAATAGAAAAGTATATCAATCAACATTAAATAAACAAAAGTGCAAATTTTGCATTATTTTTCGAGTTTTTGGTAGAAAAAAAACGAATTTTTACCGAAATCTACGGAAAGATATATTGATTAATAATCACTTTTATTTTATTGATATTAAAACTGTAGTTTCGAATATAATTTTATTTCGAGAGAAGCCCTCCAAATAGAAAAGTATATCAATCAACATTAAATAAACAAAAGTCCAAATTTTGCATTATTTTTCGAGTGTTTTGGTAGAAAAAAATACTCTTTTACCGAAATCTAAGGAAAGATAAATTGATTAATAATCACTTTTATTTTAATGATATTAAAACTCTAGTTTCGAATGTAATTAAATTTCGAGAGAAGCCCGCCAAATAGAAAAGAATATCAATCAACATTAAATAAACAAAAGTGCGAATAGTGCATTATTTTTCGAGTGTTTTAGTAGAGAAAAAACACTTTTTTACCGAAATCTACGGAAGGATAAATTGATTAATAATCACTTTTATTTTATTGATATTAAAACTGTAGTGTCGAATATAATTTAACTTCCAGAGAAGCCCGCCAAATAGAAAAGTATATCAATCAACATTAAATAAACAAAAGTTGAAATTTTGCATTATTTTTCGAGTGTTTTGGTAGAAAAAAAAACACATTTTTACCGAAATCTACGGAAAGATATATTGATTAATAATCACTTTTATTTTATTGATATTAAAACTGTAGCTTCGAATATAATTTTATTTCGAGAGAAGCCCTGCAAATAGAAAAGTATATCAATCAACATTAAATAAACAAAAGTGCCAATTTTGCATTATTTTTCGTGTGTTTTGGTAGAAAAAAACACTTTTTTACCGAAATCTACGGAAAGATAAATTGATTAATAATCACTTTTATTTTATTGATATTAAAACTGTAGTTTTGAATATAATTAAATTTCGACAGAAGCCCGCCAAATAGAAAAGTATATCAATCAACATTAAATAAACAAAAGTGCAAATTTTTCATTATTTTTCGAGTGTCTTGGTACAAAAAAACACTTTTTTACCGAAATCTACGGAAAGATAAATTGATTAACAACCACTTTTATTTTATTGATATTAAAACTGTAGTTTTGAATATAATTTAACTTCGAGAGAAGCCCGCCAAACAGAAAAGTATATCAATCAACATTAAATAAACAAAAGTGCAAATATTGCATTGTTTTTTGAGTGTTTTAGTAAAGAAAAAACACTTTTTTACCGAAATCTACGGAAAGATAAATTGATTAATAATCACTTTTATTGTATTGATATTAAAACTGTAGTTTCGAATATAATTAAATTTCGAGAGAAGCCCGCCAAATAGAAAAGTATATCAATCAAAATTAAATAAACAAAAGTGCGAATATTGCATTATTTTTCGAGTGTTTTAGTAAAGAAGAATCACTTTTTTACCGAAATCTACGGAAAGATAAATTGATTAATAATCACTTTTATTTTATTGCTATTAGAATTGTAGTTTCGAATATAATTGAATTTCGAGAGAAGCCCGCGAAATATAAAAGTATATCAATCAACATTAAATAAACAAAAGTGCAAATTTTGCAGTATTTTTCGAGTGTTTTGGTACAAAAGAAACACTTTTTTACCGAAATCTACGGAAAGATAAATTGATTAATAATCACTTTTATTTTATTGATATTAAAACTGTAGTTTTGAATATAATTTAACTTCGAGAGAAACCCGCCAAACAGAAAAGTATATCAATCAACATTAAATAACTAAAAGTGCAAATTTTGCATTATTTTTCGAGTGTTTTAGTAAAGATAAATCACTTTTTTACCGAAATCTACGGAAAGATATATTGATTAATAATCACTTTTATTTTATTGATATTAAAACTGTAGTTTCGAATATAATTGTATTTCGAGAGAAGCCCTCCGAATAGAAAAGTATATCAATCAACATTAAATAAACACAAGTCCAAATTTTGCATTATTTTTCGAGTGTTTTGGTAGAAAAAAATGCTCTTCTACCGAAATCTACGGAAAGATAAATTGATTAATAATCACTTTTATTTTAATGATATTAAAACTCTAGTTTCAAATGTAATTAAATTTCGAGAGAAGCCCGCCAAACAGAAAAGAATATCAATCAACATTAAATAAACAAAAGTGCGAATTTTGCATTATTCTTCGAGTGTTTTGGTACAAAAAAACACTTTTTTACCGAAATCTACGGAAAGATAAATTGATTAATAATCACTTTTATTTTATTGATATTAAAACTGTAGTTTCGAATATAATTAAATTTCGAGAGCAGCCCGATAAATAGAAAAGTATATCAATCAACGTTAAATAAACAAAAGTGCAAATATTGCAGTATTTTTCGAGTGCTTTAGTAAAGAAAAAATACTTTTTTTATCGAAATCTACGGAAAGATAAATTCATTAATAATCACTTTTATTTTATTGATATTCAAACTGTAGTTTTGAATATAACTAAATATCGAGAGAAGCCCGCCGAATAGAAAAGTATATCAATCATCATTAAATAAACAAAAGTGGAAATTTTACATTATTTTTCGTGTGTTTCGGTAGAAAAAAACACATTTTTACCAAAATCTACGGAAAGATAAATTGATTAATAATCACTTTTATTTTATTGATATTAAAACTGTAGTTTCGAATATAATTTAACTTCCAGAGAAGCCCGCCAAATGGAAAAGTATATCAATCAACATTAAATAAACAACAGTGGTAATTTTGCATTATTTTTCGAGTGTTTTGGTAGAAAAAAACACATTTTTACCGAAATCTACGGAAAGATAAATTGATTAATAATCACTTTTATTTTATTGATATTAAAACTGTAGTTTCGAATATAATTTTATTTCGAGAGCAGACCGCCAAATAGAAAAGTATATCAATCAACATTAAATAAACAAAAGTGCAAATATTGCAGTATTTTTCGAGTGCTTTAGTAAAGAAAAAACACTTTTTTATCGAAATCTACGGAAAGATAAATTCATTAATAATCACTTTTATTTTATTGATATTCAAACTCTAGTTTTGAATACAATTAAATTTCGAGAGAAGCCCGCCGAATAGAAAAGTATTTCAATCATCATTAAATAAACAAAAGTGGAAATTTTACATTATTTTTCGAGTGTTTCGGTAGAAAAAAACACATTTTTACCGAAATCTACGGAAAGATAAATTGATTAATAATCACTTTTATTTTATTGATATTAAAACTGTAGTTTCGAATATAATTAAATTTCGAGAGAAGCCCGCCGAATAGAAAAGTATATCAATCAACATTAAATAAACAAAAGTGCAAATATTGCATTATTTTTCGAGTGCTTTAGTAAAGAAAAAACACTTTTTTACCGAAATCTATGGAAAGATAAATTGATTAATAATCACTTTTATTTTATTGATATTAAAACTGTAGTTTTGAATATAATTAAATTTCGAGAGAAGCCCGCCAAATAGAAAAGTATATCAATCATCATTAAGTAAAAAAAAGTGCAAATTTTGCATTATTTTTCGAGTGTTTTGGTAGAAAAAAATACTCTTTTAGCGAAATCTACGGAAAGATAAAATGATTAATAATCACTTTTATTTTATCGATATTAAAACTGTAGTTTTGAATATAATTTAACTTCGAGAGAAACCCGCCAAACAGAAAAGTATATCAATCACCATTAAATAAACAAAAGTGCAAATATTGCATTGTTTTTCGAGTGTTTTAGTAAAGAAAAAACACTTTTTTACCGAAATCTACGGAAAGATAAATTGATAAATAATCACTTTTATTTTATTGATATTAAAACTGTAGTTTCGAATATAATTAAATTTCGAGAGAAGCCCGCAAAATAGAAAAGTATATCAATCGACATGAAATAAACAAAAGTGCAAATTTTGCGTTATTTTTCAATTGTTTTGGTACAAAAAAACACTTTTTTACCGAAATGTACGGAAAGATAAATTGATTAATAATCACTTTTGTTTCATTGATATTAAAACTGTAGTTTTGAATATAATATAACTTCGAGAGAAGCCCGCCAAATAGAAAAGTATATCAATCAACATTAAATAAACAAAATTGCAAATATTGCAGTATTTTTCGAGTGCTTTAGTAAAGAAAAAACACTTTTTTACCGAAATCTACTTAAAGATAAATTGATTAATAATCACTTTTATTTTATTGATATTAAAACTGTAGTTTTGAATATAATTAGATTTCAAGAGAAGCCCGCCAAATAGAAAAGTATATCAATCAACATTAAATAAACCAAAGTGCAAATTTTGCGTTATTTTTCGAGTGTTTTGGTACAAAAAAACGCTTTTTTACCGAAATCTACGGAAAGATACATTGATTAATAATCACTTTTATTTTATTGATATTAAAACTGTAGTTTTGAATAAAATTTAACTTCGAGAGAAACCCGCCAAATAGAAAAGTATATCAATCAACATTAAATAAACAAAAGTGCAAATTTTGCATTATTTTTCGAGTGTTTTGGTAGAAAAAAAATACTCTTTTACCGAAATATACGGAAAGATAAATTGATTAATAATCACTTTTATTTTATTGATATTAAAACTGTAGTTTTGAATATAATTTAACTTCGAGAGAAACCCGCCAAACAGAAAAGTATATCAATCACCATTAAATAAACAAAAGTGCAAATATTTCAGTATTTTTCGAGTGCTTTAGTAAAGAAAAAACACTTTTTTACCGAAATCTACGGAAAGATAAATTGATTAATAATCACTTTTATTTTATTGATATTAAAACTGTAGTTTTGAATATAATTAGATCTCGAGAGAAGCCCGCCAAATAGAAAAGTATATCAATCATCATTAAGTAAACAAAGGTGCAAATTTTGCATTATTTTTCGAGTGTGTTGGTAGAAAAAAATACTCTTTTACCGAAATCTACGGAAAGATAAATTGATTAATAATCACTTTTATTTTATTGATATTAAAACTGTAGTTTTGAATATAATTAAATTTCGAGAGAAGCACGCCAAATAGAAAAGTATATCAATCATCATTAAGTAAACAAAAGTGCAAATTTTGCATTATTTTTCGAGTGTTTTGGTAGAAAAAAATACTCTTTTACCGAAATCTACGGAAAGATAAATTGATTAATAATCACTTTTATTTTATTGATAATAAAACTGTAGTTTTGAATATAATTAGATTTCAAGAGAAGCCAGCCAAATAGAAAAGTATATCAATCAACATTAAATAAACCAAAGTGCAAATTTTGCGTTATTTTTCGAGTGTTTTGGTACAAAAAAACGCTTTTTTACCGAAATCTACGGAAAGATACATTGATTAATAATCACTTTTATTTTATTGATATTAAAACTGTAGTTTTGAATAAAATTTAACTTCGAGAGAAACCCGCCAAACAGAAAAGTATATCATTCAACATTAAATAAACAAAAGTGCAAATATTGCTGTGTTTTTCGAGTGTTTTAGTAAAGAAAAAACACTTTTTTACCGAAATCTACGGAAAGATAAATTGATTAATAATCACTTTTATTTTATTGATATTAAAACTGTAGTTTCGAATATAATTAAATTTCGAGAGAAGCCCGCCAAATAGAAAAGTATATCAATCAACAATAAATAAACAAAAGTGCAAATATTACATTATTTCTCGAGTGTTTTAGTAGAAAAAAAAACACTTTTTTACCGAAATCTACGGAAAGATAAATTGATTAATAATCGCTTTTATTTTATTGATATTAAAACTGTAGTTTCGAATATAATTAAATTTCGAGAGAATCTCGCCAAATATAAAAGTATATAAATCAACATTAAGTAAACAAAAGTGCAAATTTTGCATTATTTTTCGAGTGTTTTGGTAGAAAATAACACCTTTTTACCGAAATCAACAGAAAGATAAGTTGATTAATTATCACTTTTATTTTATGGATATTAAAACTGTAGTTTTGAATATAATTAAACTTCGAGAGAAGCCCGCCAAATAGAAAAG
>NW_022878451.1:0-1223 GCF_010883055.1 Belonocnema kinseyi
ACGGTACCGCAAACACAACGGGACAACACAATCAGTTTAATTGTGTTTTGTGAGGTTAGGTTAGATTTTTTTCTAGGTTAGGCTCGAGTTGACCCATTCGATGTAGCACACATTTACTACTGGGAAAATATGCTTCCAGAGCTTTACGTGTAGTTAAATCAATATATTCTGATAATTCAGGTTAGGTGAGGTTAGGTTCTGTTAGGTACATTTATGTTAAATAAGTTGATATCAGACAAGGGTTGATCCTTCACAGTTGTTGACATGTTTTTGAAGTGAAAATTTGCATCACTGGCATTATTTTGAAATTTATTTGCCTCAGTGCATGATTTTTCGTCCTTTTTTGAGGTTATGGCTCAACCATGACGTGGTGAGTGATTTTTGATACCGAATTTGAATTCAGCGCCCCAAAATCCATAGGAATACGTGTGTCTTATTACCAGATCCGCACACTTATTTTTTGTGTGGCTGTGTAATTTACGGAAATAATAAAAGTTTCATTGAACCAATTAACGAACTTTACAATTTGTGAAATATGGTTAAAGAGTGGGGCTGTATGTATACAAATGCACCGAAAAAACTAGAATTATTTCATTCTTTATCAGTGGCGTATTTGTAAATTTATCAATAAACAGAATCCTTTGTTTTATTTATTATGGGTGGCGCCACTCTTCTTACTCTCCTGGTGACTTCAGCTTTTTTCATATACTCTGCTGGTGAGTAAAATACACAATTTAATTTAATAATTAATCCTTTCTGGATTTTTTTCTGAAATTAAAATCATAAGAAATTTAGAAACTCATTATAAACTTTTTTTAAAATAATTAGTTCAATAATGTTTCAAGAATAAAAAAGCATACCCTCGTCAAAAAGGTCCCTTTTCGCCTTGGCGGAAATTTATGGAAATTTTCTATCAATTATGGCGATTTGGCAGATAAATATGGCAACTTATCATAAATATACCTAAAATTGAATTTTAAACATTTTTATAAATTTCTGGAAATTTATGAAATTTTTTGGTGATTTATAGTATCATTAAAGGTAATTTTCAGTATCTCACAGAAATTATGAATATACCCATAATTCAATTTTTAACTTTTTTATGAATTTGCGGAAATTTTTCAGATTTTTTGCTAATTTGAGGTTATATTGAAGGTAATTGATAGTAATTTACCATTATTTCCCCAAATTTAAATTTTATAATTTTTTCGAAGTTTCTGAAC
>NW_022878452.1:0-2032 GCF_010883055.1 Belonocnema kinseyi
ATTTTATTCCCCGAAAGATTTTTAAAAAATCTCTTCAAAACACTTTTATTGCAACAATTTAATTGAAGAAAAATATTTGTTATAAAAATAAAAATAGTACAAGTTTTACATACAATTCTTAAAATAAAAAATCTGTGTGTCAAAGCACAATCCAATCCTACTATTCTTTCGAAAGTTATACGTTATACAGACAACCATAACATCAATAACAACGACGACGTAGACGCCAGAGAGACAGACAGATACCGATGTAAAAGCTTGTTGTTCTGATTCAAGGAGCCTCAAAAAGTCGAAATTTCATGAAATTCGCAGAAGCCATTTTTCGCATAAAACTCTTCTCATTATGGATGAGAATTTGATAAAATAATCATGGGGCCTTGAAAAAGTAGCGTTTTTCGCCTCTTGACTTTTTTTCCATATCAAGCTTTTTTTGCTTCAAATGTCCATTTTCGTTTGGTTTTTTGGATTTTTAAAATCCTTTAACTTTGGTAAGTTTGATTTTATCAAAAAAAGTTGTCAGGATAAATTGTTCATATTTTTTGTATCATAAATGACTGGATAGAATTTTCAAATTTTTAAACAAATTGGTCTTAAAATTTTTTAAAAAGCATCAACTTTTTGAATTTTTATCAAAAATGGCTTTTTAACGAAGTCGATCTTTCTTTTTGGTCTTTCGAACAGTGTGTCAAAGCCCAATCCAATCGGAACAGTTATCCGATATACAGACAACTACAACAACGACGACACCGGACAGACAAACAGGCCCCGACGTAAAAACTTGTTTTTCTGACTCAAGGGGCCTCAAAATGTCGACATTTGATAAAATCCGAAAAAGTTATTTTTCATTAAAAACTAATACCTTCTCATTTTGTCATTAATTTAGAAAAAAATCAAATAATCTGGAGGTTTCTGAATGTTTCAAAAAAAGAACAAAATTTGGAGCTTCTTAAGAATTTGAAATATTAGGATAACAATAAAAATTTCTGGGTAGATTTAAAATGACTTTTTATTTCAAAAAAGTACATAACTCAAAGAGAATGTTTAAAAATATCTCAAAACATTTCAAAAGTTTTACAATATTAGAAAAAATCTGGAAGCTCTTAAAACAATTTTGTTTGCAGGATTTTTCAAAAATGTTAGGAAAAATGGGAATCAGTCTAAAGACATTTAAAAGTTCCGAAAAATTTTTTAAATTGTTTTAAAAGATTTAAAATAATTTAAAAGAGAATAGATACTTTTGATGATTTTGAAATGTTTTCAAATGTTGACTTTTTATTTTGAAAAAAGACATAATTTTAAGAGGAAATATAAAAATATGGGACCACTGGAAAAAATTCCGAAAGGGATGAATGAAAAATCCCAAAAAATGAAATCTCCGGCACCTGAATAATAATTTGATAAAAATTGTATTAAAAAATACATTAAAAAACACGTGCGCTTTGAAAGAAAAAAATGTTCTGCCTAAATTTTCTTCGTACCTACATAATAACATTTTTGCACAAACTTTGCAGGATTCAATTCAACGACGATTTATATCAAAATGTATTTTTATTACTTTTATTATTTTTTTTATTAATAAAAAATTCGATTTTTTACAACATTTTTATATTTTTTTCAAATACTATGTACATTTTCAAACAAATTTTTTCATCCAGAAATATATATTCGATTACTATATTTTCAATAAGTAAATAATATTTAATAAACAATTTTTTTAATTGTTTAAATTCAGGAATTTTCTAGTTCGGTTATTTTATAATTCAGCTATTTTCTCTGGTGATTTTTAAAATTCGGTAATATCTTATTGTCTGGAATTTTATTTATTTTATTTTCCTGAATTTTCCAATTCGACTTTTATATTTCGGGACTTTCATAATTTTTGGAATTTTATTATTTGGTTATTTTTCAATTTACGAATTTTACAGTGTCAGGAATTTTATTTTTCGGGATTTTTCAGTCGCTTCTTCCGAAAAATAAAATTCCCACATCACTGTAAAAATTCCGAAATTATAACATTGTCGAAATATAAAAG
>NW_022878453.1:0-1259 GCF_010883055.1 Belonocnema kinseyi
GAGGCTGAGGGGCAAAGGCAGGCGGCCGATGAGTGGCGACTGGCGGGGGACGATTCCCCTCGTGCGGCATCGTTGCGGCGTTTCAGGTCTGTGAGCTCTGACCTACGTTTAGAATATCTTTGACGTAGCATCGAGCGCCTGGAGTAACTTCGAATCCAGTGAGGGCTAGAGTCGCTGCACACTGGAAGGGGAAGGGTGCCCGGTAGCCGTAGAGGAAATGACGTCTGCCCTGGCAAGTGAGGGATAGCAGTGGTGGGGATATACTTAGCCAGGTATAAATGCAAGTCGAGCGATGACCAACAAGCTCATAACAATAAAAGAGTCATTCATGGGATAGGTAAACAAAAGTAGCCGCATGCACCCAGCGGGGAGCCTGCCGAGTTATCCGGCCCGGGGTGATATCAACGGCAGTAAGACTTTGGGAAACGCTGTTCTAGGGCAGTGGGCGGCAGACTACTGCCGCGCGGCAGCCCGGGTCAAAATCTCGTAGTAGTACTAGGCAGTCTGATAAGTCCCTGAAAAATGAAACACGGAGACGTTTTTTTGGCCCAAGTCGGTTTTATTTTTCAACATACTCTCCTTTTAGGTCGATACAGCGAGTCCAACGATTTTCTAACTTTTTGATACCGTCCGAAAAGTACTCGATCGGAAGGTCTCCAAAATACGCCTCAGTTTCAGCTATGAGCTCCTCATTTGAGTAAAAACGCTTACCGGTGAGCAATCTCTTCAGGTTAGGGAACAAGTAATAGTCGTTGGGGGCCAGGTCTGGTAAATATGGTGGCTGAGGAACCAATTCGAAGCCGATTTCATGCAATTTTGCTTGTGCAACTAAGCATGAATGAACAGGCGCATTGTCGTGATGATAAAGCGGTTTTTTCTTCTTCAAATGCGGTCGTTTTTCGGCGATTTCGATTTTCAATCGATCCAATAATGATGAATAGTATGCTCCGGTTATGGTTTTACCTTTTTCAAGATAGTCCACGATTATTATGCCATATGCATCCCAAAATACGGAGGCCATAACCATTCCGACCCATTGTTGCGTTTTTGGACGCTTCGGAGCACTTTGGCCCGGTGGAACCCAGTGTTTTGCCTGTTGCGTTGACTCAGGAGTGTAGTAGTGGATCCAGGTTTCATCTATGGCTATGAATCGGCGTAAAAACTCGGTCGGCTTACGCGAAAATAATGCCAAATTCTGCTGGGAAGTTGTCACATGAATTCGTTTTTGGTCCACTGTGAGCAAACGCGGCACCCATCGC
>NW_022878454.1:0-1002 GCF_010883055.1 Belonocnema kinseyi
TATAGGACACCACAACTGCGATGTTGAACACGATACGTTGGAAAACACAATTGAAAAAGTCTGTGTAACTGAGGTTAGGGATATAATTAAGAACTTGAAAAATGGTAAGGCTGCCGGGGTAGACGGTATTAACGCTGAAATGCTTAAGTACGGTGGCGAGTACATACCACATAGAGTTTGCGAATTGATAAATTTATGTTTCGAGATGGGAGACGTCCCAGACGATTGGAAAGAAGCGATTATCGTACCAATATACAAGAGAAAGGGAGATAAAAGCGAGTGCAATAATTACAGAGGGATTAGCTTATTAAGCACTGTAAGTAAAATATATTCAAAAATACTTATTCGTAGGGTAATGAAAATAACAGAAACAAAGATTTGGGAAGTCCAAAATGGGTTTATGCCAGGAAGGTCATGTACGGATCAAATATTTAGCTTACGACAAATAACAGAAAAAAGTTTGAGAGTAGGAAAAAAAGTTTTCTGCGCATTTGTTGACCTAGAAAAAGCTTTTGACAAGGTAGATATGTAGAAGTAAATTTTGGGAAATTCTGAAAGAGTATGGAGTCAATGGATGGATCCTACAAGCTATAAAAACAATATACACAGGTAGCAAAGCGAGTGTAAGAGTGAATGGGAAACGGAGTGACTGTTTCGATATTATTCAAGGAGTTAGACAAGGATGCGTTATGTCTTCATGGTTATTTATATTATTTATGGACAAGTGTTTAAGAATGGCTCTCTTCGACGAAGAGGGTGTGGATCTCGAAACAGTAAGGGTACGAGGGTTAGCGTTCGCAGATGATAAGGTTTTTATGGCAGAGTCTATCGAAGACCTACAAAGAATGTTGAATAAACTAAATGCAAGCATGAAGAGCATGGGCCTCAAAATTAACGCATATAAAACAAAAACTATGGTGTTCGAAGGAAATAGTGAGAAAACGCTATGCAATATTTTATTAAATGATGAGAGAATTGAACAAGTTGATAAGTTCGTATACC
>NW_022878455.1:0-2590 GCF_010883055.1 Belonocnema kinseyi
TATTATTTAAATTTTTCAGGAGTTTTAAATGCCTCAAAATCTTCAAGATTTTTTTACAATTTTATAAATCTTTTGAAATTTTTGAAATCTTTTCGACACTGTAAACTTCCCGAAATAACAAAATGCTGAAACCTGAAAATCCCGAATTAAAAAATTCTAGAATAATGAAATTCTGGACAGTTTACCTTATTATCGAATTTGAAAATTCCCGAATAATAAAACTTAAGGCCGAATTCTGTCTAATGATAAAATATACAAACTAGAAAATTCCCGAATTGCAGAAATTGAGAACACAGTTATGTGGTGAATATTATTTATTTATTAAAAATACAATAATCAAATATTTCTATTATAGAAATTTGGTTTAATGTTTAATTTTTTTAAATTATTGTTTTAATTTAAAATAACAATAATTGTATAAAAATGTGATACAAACATAAATTTAAAACACGTGAGCTTCAAATGAAACAAACTTTGCAGGATTCAATGCAGGCTGATTTAACGCGACTTTTATTTTTATTTTTTTAAATAATAATTTTATTTTGGCGAGCGTTTTCTGTAATGTACAAAAATAAAATGGAAATTTTCAAACAACTTTTTTTTATCTAAAAATACATTTGTTCAATTATTGTTATTTTTAATTCAAACAATAATTCTTAGAAACTTTAAACATTAAAAAAGGTTTTTTCTCGGTACAAATATTTTATTATTGTATTAAAAAAAAATTTTTCAACTAACTATTTTTTAATTGTTCAAATTAGAGAGTTATCTATCCCGGATATTGTATAATTCACAAATTTTCTGCCGGCAATTCTTAAATTTGGTAAGATTGTAAATTGTTGAGAATTTTCCAATTCGGGACTTTTATATTTCGACAATGCATTGTCGAAATATAAAAGTCCCGAATTGGAAAATTAAAAATAAAATTCCCACATCACTGTAAAAATTCCGAAATTATAAAATTGCAATGTTATAATTTCGGAATTTTTACAGTTATGTGGGAATTTTATTTTTCGGAAAAAGCGACTGAAAATCCCGAAAAATAAAATTCCTGACACTGTAAAATTCGTACATTGAAAAATAACCAATAATAAAATTCCCGAAATTATAAAAGTCCCGAAATATAAAAGTCGAATTGGAAAATTCACGAAAAATAAAATAAATAAAATTCCAGACTATAAGATATTACCAAATTTTGAAAATCCCCGAAGAAAATGCCTGAATCATAAAATATCCGAAGTAGAAAATTCCTGAATTTAAACAATTTAAATAATTTTTTATTAAATATTATTTATTTATTGAAAATACAATAATCGAATATGTATTTCTGGATGAAAAAATTGGTTTGAAAATGTGCATAGTATTTAAAAAAAACATAAAAAAGTTCTGAAAAATCGAATTTTTTATTAATGAAAAAAATTGTAAAAAATAATTTTTGATATAAATCGTTGTTGAATTTAATCCTGCAAAGTTTGTTTCAAAAATGTTATTATGTAGGTATGAAGAAAATTTGGGCAGAAAATTTGTTTCTTTTAAAGCACACGTGTTTTTAATGTATTTTTAAATACAATTTTTATAAAATTATTATTCAGGTGCCGGAGATTTCATTTTTTGGGATTTTTCATTCATCCCTTTCGGAATTTTTGTCAGTGGTCCCATATTTTTATACCTCCTCTTAAAATTATGTAGTTTTTCAAAATAAAAAGTGAACATTTGAAAACATTTCAAAATCATCAGAAGTATCTATTCTTTTTTAAATTATTGCAAATCTTTTAAAATTATTTAAAAAATTTTTCGGAACTTTTAAATGTCTTTTAGACTAATTCCCATTTTTCCTAATATTTTTGTAAAAACCTGCACACAAAATTGTATTAAGAGCTTCCAGATTTTTTCTAATATTTTTAATCTTTTGAAATGTTTTGAAATATTTTTAAACATTCTCTTTGAGTTACGTACTTTTTAAAAATAAAAAATCATTTTAAATCTACCCAGAAATTTTTATTGTTTTCCTAGTATTTCAAAATTCTTGAGGAGCTCCAAATTTTGTTCTTTTCTTTGTAACATTCAGAAACGTCCAGCTTATTTGATTTTTTTCTAAATTAATGCTTATTTAACTGTTATTTAAGAATCAAAATGAAATTCTTTTACCTTCGAAATACAAATAAAAAAATTAAACAATTATAATCGTAAAATTCCAAATTTAAATTTGTCACTCTGAAATTGTGACAATTCATTTTCAAATTGTTTAATATTGAAAATTGTTTTTTTTTTATTTCCAAACCAAATAGATAAAAATGGAATATTTTATACTGAAATAATACTTCAAAAAGATTTTGAAATTGAATAAAGGCGTTCATTTAAGAAGCCATTAATTCGAACTTTACACTTGTGTCACTACTAAGGCTTTGCAATTAAATTAGTTCAAATTTTAACGTTAAAATATGTAAATTATATCATTTTGAACAGATCTAGAATCACCTTGTAAACCCAATCACTGTTTAGTTTTTAATACTCGAACTGCAGTTCAATTGTCAAATTTACTTTCATTTTCTGATTTGTCCCGGTCGCGAGTCTAGCTTAATATTTAAAA
>NW_022878456.1:0-1087 GCF_010883055.1 Belonocnema kinseyi
CAACCTCGCAATCCCTTTAATGCATGTTTGTTTTCTTTATTTTGCCCTTTGTTATTTCTCAATTTTTTAATTCATAAAAAATATATTTGTCAATATTTTGGTATTAATTTAACAAAGATTGTCCAAATGACCAAATTTAATTTAGATTGTGTCAAAATATAAATGCAATAACAAAATTATTATAAACTGAAAAAAATTTAAATTTCAAATTGGATAAGCACGAAATTACAGTTTCTCTTTAAGATTCTAAGCTAAACTTCAAATGCAAACGCATTTTCTGGTAAAGTTTAGCTTTTCAATTTTCACAAAACTCATCCTTGGGAAGGTAAATACAAAAAATAAATACATTTCCGGTTGAAAGCAGCTTAAAGCAGCTTCCGGTACAGCTTAAACTATTTGGAAATTATCTTCTTTGGGCAAAAATTATAAGCCCTTTTTATAAATTATTTTATAAATAGCTGTTTCCTTTATCACAATATCATAAACAAAAAATCAGATTTTATAATTGTGTTTCTTTTCACTTCTTTCTACTCCAAAATAGTTATTAGATGGAAGAAAATTGTTTCTTATACACAAAAAGTATTTAAAAAACAGTTTTTAAACAACTTGAAAAAAAGTTAAGAGGTTTAAATTGTTCAATATATAATAAAAACGCTATTAAATAGAAAATTGTATTCTACTTTTTCATGTTTGACCTAAAACTAATCAATTTTAAAGGCTATAAATTACTAATGTGAAAAATAAGTAAAATATTCTTATAAATTTTTATTTGAAACAGGTTGGAGCTAGAACGGGAATTGACGGGGATTTTGTGAGGCTGGGAAAAATAGGCAAATCGCAGTGAATTAATTTTTTGACCGGGATATTTATGAATTTTTAGAAAAGAAATTTGTGCAAGTTTGGTTTAAACAGTTTTTTTTTTAAATTCCTTACATTGCTTTTTTCCTATTATATCATTCAGTTTACAGTACGTAATTCGAAAGTTTTTCACTTCAGAATTTTCCGTTTAAGTTTTAAAATTTTAGCGTACATTTTTCAATTTCGAATTTTAGAATGCAGTTTTGAAGACCTGGAAAATTAAAAATTA
>NW_022878457.1:0-1875 GCF_010883055.1 Belonocnema kinseyi
ACAAAATACATACATTTCTCAGCAAATAGTTGAATTTTCAACCAAAACATTACATTTCTATACAAAATATGAATTTGCAACAAATTACATTACTTTTCAACCGAAACTTATTAACAAAGAAGGTTATTTTCTACCAAAAAAGAAGAATTTTGTATCAAATTACATCAAATTTTAACCAAATAGTTAAATTTGTAACCAAGAGGATTCATTTTTTTACCAAAAATGACGAATTTTTCAACAAGTTACATCAATTTTTCAACCAAATAGTGGTACTTTTCACAACAAAAAATATTTCCTACCAAAAAAAAAACACAATACATACATTTTTAACCAAATAATCGTCCCGAAAATAAAATTCGTCTTTTTCGCGACAAGCTTAATCTGTCAAATAATAGGCCAGACAATTTGCATATAAATTAATGTCATAACAATAAAAAAGTCTATAAAAATTATATTGTATCAGTATCTGGACAAATTTCTTTGGGCAAATTCCTCCGGCTCTGGGCACTCTGCTTTAGGCGTATGAATTTTCTGGAGTAAATTCATTCGGCTACTGACAATGTGCTGTAGCCGGACGATTTGTCTGGAGTAGATTCATCCGTCTAGGTGGACATGTAAGCGCAGGCTAAAGTAACTTATAGTAAAGAAAATATGACAGAATTCACATTCTTATTGTCATCAAAAGTAATTTAAAAACACTTCAATTATGAAATACCATCTCCATTCTGGAAGTGCCCAAAGTTCGCTCCAGCCGTGCTAGTAATTTTGTTGCGAGCCTAGTTGTGGCACAAGTTTATCGACGTCTTCTTTGAAAAGTCAAAGTGACGCTGCATAATCAATCAATTCCTCTGAAAAACAAAAAAAAGCTTCACACTTCATTCAAACTTTTGGTTTTGATGTAATGGTGACAACACGCTTCTTCAAACATAAAATAAACTGTTGGTCACAACAAAAGTTGGAACAAAATTCAAGAGTATATCAAACAAATATATGGGATTTTTGAGAAAGAAAAAAAACTGAAATGCCTATAACTATCAATGAGCGGCTCATAACCTCTAAAAGTCACGCATAGACTACGAGGGTAGTTCAATAAGTCCTTAGAATGACCAACAGATGGCGCTCGAATCGCTCCAAATCATCTGTTTTCAGTCAGCACCACTCCAGACTAGATATATGGTGCAGTCACAGCCCACATCTTCTGAGTTTACGTGTTTTTATAACCAATTGAAAAAAAAATTGTTCGTTAAGAAAAATGGAAAAAAACGAGTTCAGAGTGGTAATCAAACGTTTTCATTTAAAGGGTTTAACTCCATATGAGATAAAAAATGAATTGGACTCAGTTCATGGCACATCTGCCCCTGCCTTAGCAACGGTTTATAACTGGGTAAATGATTTTAAGCGTGTTCGTACATCAATAAGTGACGAAACACGTTCAGGAAGGCCCGTAGAAGCAAGTACTCCCGAAATCATCAATAAAATCCTCGATATGGTGTTGAAGGATAGAAGATTAAAAGTGCGTGAGTTAGCTGAGGCCACAAGGATATCTATAGGTGCAGTTGTTTCAATTCTACATGAAAAATTAGGCATGAAAAAGCTATCGGCAAGATGGGTGCCGCGTTTACTCTCAGCTGAGAATGAACGCAATAGAGTGGTCGCCTCTGAGGCTCTTTTCACGCGCATAAGTCGGAATCGTGAGGAATTTTTTCGTCGATTTGTGGCTGTGGATGAAACCTGGATACACCATTATACTCATGAGACAAAGCAACAATCCAGACAGTGGATTTCCACAGGCCAACCAGCTCCAAAGAAGGCAAAGACCGTAAAGTCAGCTGGTAAGGTTATGGCTACAGTTTTTTGGGATGCACGTGGAATTAT
>NW_022878458.1:0-1114 GCF_010883055.1 Belonocnema kinseyi
TAAAGATCTGGCTGAAATGGATGACGAGCTTCGTGGACATTTTTCCGGTGAATCCGACCTCTGGGCTATCAATTATTGCGTGTATAATGCCAAGGTTCGAAAGTTCGTGCGCGAACTCCGGACCCGTTATCACACACTTAACAAGTCAAAGCTGCTGACCATCAGGCAGCATATTGTTGGGAGAATACGTATACAATCTGACGCTAAGAGAAGTCTTGGGCGGAGGGAGAGATGGGTCAGAAAAAATCAATAGTTTCTCTCTGACCCATCCCGACTCTTCCAAGACCCTCCAGTTACTGTCGAACACCCACCCAAACCAGAGGAGGTCGAAGTATTTTCGAGAGAAGTCTACGAAGTTCAGCATAGACTGGACGAAGACTCAGAAAATATAAATAGCTTCAAGGAGTTATGTGTTGCCCTCAGAATACCTGATAAAGAATGCCCACCCATCACTACCGAGGAGGTGAAAAAAGTATTACGAGGGATGAAG
This sequence comes from Belonocnema kinseyi, assembly GCF_010883055.1. Classification (NCBI taxonomy): domain Eukaryota; kingdom Metazoa; phylum Arthropoda; class Insecta; order Hymenoptera; family Cynipidae; genus Belonocnema; species Belonocnema kinseyi. Next base: position 491 of record NW_022878458.1, read on the forward strand.
AACTATTCCGCACCGGGACCAGATTGTATCAAAACCTTCTGGAGGAAGAAGTTTTCTTCAACCCATCAGCATTTGGCCCGTATTTTCACCTCATATTTAAAGTCGGAAGAGCCGATTCCAGAGTGGTTGGTGGAAGGGCGCACAATACTCCTGCCGAAAATAGGCAACTTAGCTGACCCGAAGAACTACAGGCCAATAACTTGCCTGAACACACTTTATAAGATATTCACAGCTATCCAAAATGATAGGATTGTTCGGGCAATTGAACCTGTGTAGCAAGAAATGTATGAACAACGAGGCTCAAAGAAAGGCGTAGCCGGATGTCGGGAGAACTTGCTTATCGATAGATGTGTCTGCAAAGATGCAGCATTCTACCAGCGTGACCTATCGATGGCCTGGATTGATTATCGGAAGGCTTTCGATTCGACATCCCATAGACTTATCATCTGTCTTTTGGATATCTTAAAGGTTCATTCGCAAATAGTTGGGTGCATAGAGAGATTGATGCCGCTTTGGAAAACTAGATTTACTATCTCATCTGGAAAAAATCGTGTGACAACTAACAAGGTCACGTTTGAGAGAGGTGTCTTTCAGGGCGACACCATGAGCCCACTCCTCTTTTGC
>NW_022878459.1:0-1008 GCF_010883055.1 Belonocnema kinseyi
GAGTTAAAGGCTGAGAAACACCAGGGAGAGGGTCGCCATTAGGTGAAGCATCGAACTGTGAACTTACCTCTGCAAGAAAGAACAGAGCGTTGACTTTTTTTGCAGCAGAAATAACGTACTGTGTTATACCATAAGCCCCTTGTGCTAATCTACGAGAATTTCTTATGTGAAGTAGCAATTTGATGGACCTTATTATCCGTTTCGTCAAAGAATCAGGATTTTTCTGGCCCCTTGTCCCAAAAGCAAGGTACAGTTTGTAAAACGCGGATTTCACGTTTATTTAGCTAAAAAGTGTAGAAATATGGCATTTTCCAAAAAAAAATGCTAAATTTCCAACAAAAATATTTTCTAGTAAATAGTTCATTCTTCAAATTAAAAATACAAAATTTCGTACAAAAAGTTGAATTAGAAAAAAACATAATTTTAAACCATGATTTCCAAAATGTGCGCGTGCAGATATGGCACGTTTCTAAATTTTAACTCGAATAGTTGAAAGAGCCCTATCTAAAGTGTCCAGTCTATGCAAGTGGATAGTTAGGATTAAGAGTGTACCATATGTGGACGTTCACACGTGGCACGTAAATAGTTCTCCCATTGAGTAAACTTCGCTTCCACTTAAACTCAAATTACTTTCTGATTTTAAAATTCTTGTAAATTATGTGAAACTTCTGGATTATCCAAAAATAGATTGCAGATTAAAACTAAAAAATATTGATTATCGTGTAGGATGAAAATGTTCAATTCATTTGCAGATATATAAAATTATTATATTTACCAATAGAGTTGAGAATAATCGCCACTGACAAGACTACAGAATGAACAATTCGCATTTTCAATGAATATAGAAAAAACTGATTAATATTTTACAAAGCAACTGGATTGGTACTGAAACTAAGGAACATTCTCGCACTTCATTTAGTTATATAAAGCGTGTATCCCTGAGTCTTTATCTCATAGATAAGAGGCGCTAAAGTTCTTATTTTAAGATATTTACATTTTCGTAAAGTA
>NW_022878460.1:0-1505 GCF_010883055.1 Belonocnema kinseyi
GTCGCTTTATATGATTAATTTTTACATTTTTATTTATAAATTCAAACTCAAAAGTCTTATTTACGAATTGACAATTTTAAAAATCGAACGGTGTAACAAAACTGTTTCATTTTCAAATAAAAATTTAAAAAAATAAAGTTGCAACCAAATCCTTAAATTTTTAACAAAGGAGATGAATCTTCATTTAAAATTATGAATCTTCATAAAAAAAGGCTTACATTTTTTATTAAAAACTGTTGAACTCATCCAAAAAGAAAAAATTTTCACGAAACAGTTGAATTTTCAGTCTTTAACTAACATAATGAATTTTCAAAAAAAAAAAGATAAAAGTTTTTTTTTTATTGAAAACAGTTGAAGTCATCGAAAAAAGTAAATTTTTTACCAAATAGTTGACTTTTCAATAAAGAAAGAAAGTTGTTTAAATTCATTACATGTAATGCAAATTAATCGGCTGTTCGACCTTAGTTTAATTACATTCAAAATTATTTCTTAGCATAATTATATAGGTTGAAATTTTTATTTTAGTACCTTAGAATTAAGAATTAATTGTTTACAGCATTTTGACTTGAAACAGGTGGAAAAAGCCTGAAAGGCATAAAAAACCACCGAAAATGACTTACACAAAAATTTGGGGATAAAAAAATAAAAAGAAGTTCTCCTCGCCTCTAACAAACTAACAATAAATAAAATCATTTTATAGAATGTATACATGAAAACAAAATCGGGGTGCTTTCTGGCCGTGAGTCCCCTCGCCTCTCACAAACCGAAAATAAATAAAAACATTTTATATAAAATATACATTAAAAAATCGGGGTGCTTTCCGAGCGTGAGTCCCCTCGCCTCTCACGAATGAAAATAAATACAAGCATTTCATATATTATATAAATAAGAAACAATATCGGGGTGCTTTCTGAACGTGAGTCCCCTCGCCTCTCACAAGCAGAAAATAAATCAAATCATTACATATAATACATAAATAAAAAAAAATATCGGGGTGTTTTCTGAATGTGAGTCCCATCGCCTCTCACAAACGAAAAATAAAAACTAAATATACTTCATTCACACACACATTCAATCATCATTCGATCCGGCATGCTGTAAACAATTAATTCTGATTCTAAGGTACTAAAATAGAAATTTCAACCTATATAATGTGCTAAGAAATAATTTTGAATGTAATTAAACTGAGGTCGAACACACGATTAATTTGCATTACATGTAAAGAATTTAAACAAATTTCTTTCTTGACTGAAAAGTCAACTATTTGGTAAAAAATTTACTTTTTTGGATTACTTCAACTGTTTTTAATAAAAAAAACTTTTATCTTTTTTTTGAAAATTCATTATTTTAGTTAAAGACTGAAAATTCAACTGTTTTGTGAAAATTTTTTCTTTTTGGATGATTTCAACAGTTTTTAATAAAAAATGTAAGCCTTTTTTTATGAAGATTCATAATTTTAAATGAAAATTCATCTCCTTTGTTAAAAATTTAAGGATTTGGTTGCA
>NW_022878461.1:0-1148 GCF_010883055.1 Belonocnema kinseyi
TTCCCGAAAATATTATTTTTTGACAAAGTCATATATAGATGGTAGAGAAGGGTTGCTTTTTTACGTTAAGGGTTTAAGACCAAAAATCAGAGTGGGTATTTTTGAGGAGCCCAAAAACCAAAGACTGCATTAACACTAGAAAATTCTCAAAAATATTATTTTTTGACAAAGTCATATGTACGTGGTAGAGAAGTGTTGATTTTATAAGTTAAGAGTTAAGGCCCAAAAATCAGTGTGGGTATTTTCGAGGAGCCCAAAAACCAAAGACTACATTAACACTAAAAAATTCTCAAAAATATTATTTTTTGACAAAGTCATATATACGTGATAGAGAAGGGTTGATTTTATAAGTTAAAAGTTGAAGCCCAAAAATCGGAGTGGATATTATCGAGGAGCCCAAAAATCAGAGACTACATTAACACTAGAAAATTCTCAAAAATATTATTTTTTGACAAATTCATATATAGATGGTAAAGAAGGGTTGCTTTTTTACGTTAAGGGTTTAAGCCCAAAAATCAGAGTGGGTATTTTCGAGGAGCCCAAAAACCAAAGACTACATTAACACTAGAAAATTCTCAAAAATATTATTTTTTGACAAAGTCATATATACGTGGTAGAGCAGGGTTGATTTTCTAAGTTCAGAGTTGAAGCCCAAAAATCAGAGTGGGTATTTTCGAGGAGCCCAAAAACCAAAGACTACATTAACACTAAAAAATTCTCAAAAATATTATTTTTTGACAAAGTCATGTATACGTAATAGCGAAAGGTTGATTTTATAAGTTAAAAGTTGAAGCCCAAAAATCGGAGTGGATATTTTCGAGGAGCCCAAAAATCAAAGACTACATTAACACTAGAAAATTCTCGAAAATATTATTTTTTGACAAAGTCATATATAGATGGTGGAGAAGGGTTGCTTTTTTACGTTAAGGGATTAAGACCAAAAATCAGGGTGGGTATTTTCGAGGAGCCCAAAAACCAAAGACTACATTAACACTAGAAAATTCTCAAAAATATTATTTTTTGACAAAGTCATATGTACGTGGTAAAGAAGTGTTGATTTTATAAGTTAAGAGTTAAGGCCCAAAAATCAGTGTGGGTATTTTCGAGGAGCCCAAAAACCAAAGACTACATTAACACTAAAAAATTCT